>NC_092051.1:68441993-68575705 GCF_003086295.3 Arachis hypogaea | reverse complement strand
GACTCCGCGAGCTTCTGATTAATTCAGTCATTGGAGGCTCGCACACTAAACTTACTTAATATAGCAGTCGATTAAAACAAGGGTCCGCACGACGTAAAAAGAAAAAAAAAAAAGGTCAACGAGGATCCAGGAGTCACTCCGAGTACTACTCGCCCAACATCGCTTAACTGCAATTTATGGGAATCCGTCATTATGCTGGAGACCACCTATTAAGGCGCACATATCATAAGCATTTTGAGTAGGTAATAGCTGCGAATCCCGCGTAGGTCCGGCAGCTTGCCGAAAATCGGCATTGAGGTCGTTAGCTAAACTATTCAAATAGCGTCGTTTAAAGAAGAGGTAGCACGACGTAAAAAAAAAAAAAAGAGGTGCAACCAGGACTTCCAGAGGCACCATCCTATACTACTCGCCAAGCAGCTTAACTAGCGAGAATCTGATGGGATCCGTGCATTAGTGCTGGTATGATGCACCTATAAAGTATCGCACATAATTATCATAACATGTCTCGCCTAGGTAGTCGAGCTACGAATCCCTGCGGGGCCCGTGCGAGATTGCTGAAAAAGGTATGGAGGCCTTTACAAACTATTCAAATAGCGTCTTTAAAGAAAAGGGTAAGCACGAGTAAAAAAAAAAAAAAGATGCAACACGAGGACTTCCCAGAGGTACCCATTCCTTATACTAACTGCCCAAGCAACTTAACTGCGGATTCTGATGGGATCCGGTGCATTAGTGCTGGTATGATCGCACCTATTAAAGTATGCGCACATAATTACATAAGCATGTCTCGCGACGTAGGGTAATCGAGCTGCGAATCCTGCGGGCCCGTGCGAGCTGCCGAAAATCAGTCATGGAGGCTCGCTTTAGCTAAACTATTCAATATAGCGTCGTTTAAAGAACAGGGTAAGCACGACGTAAAAAAAAGGTGCAACACGAGGACTTCCAGGAGGTCACCCATCCTAGTACTACTCTCCCCAAGCACGCTTAACTGCGGATTCTGATGGATCCGGTGCATTAGTGTGGTATGATCGCACCTATTAAGTATGCCACATAATTATCATAAGCATGTCTCGCGACGTAGAAATCGAGCGCGAATCCTGCGGGGCCCGTGCGAGCTTGCGAAAATCAGGTATGAGGCTCGCTTTAGCTAAACTATTCAATATAGCGTGTTTAAAGAACAGGGTAAGCACGACGTATAAAAAAAAGATGTAACACGAGGACTTCCCAGGAGTCACCCATCCTAGTACTACTCTCGCCCAAGCAGGCTTAACTGCGGAGTTCTGATGGGATCCGGTGCATTAGTGCTGTATGATCGCACCTGTAAAGTATGCGCACACAATTATCATAAGCATGTCTCGCGACGTAGGGTAAGTCGAGCTGCGAATCCCTGCGGGGCCCGTGCGAGCTTGCCGAAAATCAGGTCATTGAGGCTCGCTTTAGCTAAACTACTCAATATAGCGTCGTTTAAAGAACAAGGGTAAGCACGATGCAAAAAAAAAAAAAAAGAGGTGCTACACGAGGACTTCCCAGGAGGTCACCCATCCTAGTACTACTCTCGCCAAGCACGCTTAACTGCGGAGTTTGATGGGATCCGGTGCATTAGTGCTGGTATGATCGCACCTATTAAAGTATGCGACACAATTATCATAAGCATGTCTCGCGACGTAGGGTAAGTCGAGCTCGATCCCTGCGGGCCCGTGCAGCTTGCCGAAAATCAGGTCATTGAGGCTCGCTTTAGCTAAACTATTCAATATAGCGTCGTTTAAGAACAGGGTAAGCACGACGTAAAAAAAAAAAAAAAGAAGTGCTACACGAGGACTTCCCAGGAAGTCACCCATCCTAGTACTACTCTCGCCAAGCACACTTAACTGCGGATTCTGATGGGATCCGGTGCATTAGTGCTGGTATGATCGCACCTATTAAAGTATGCGCACATAATTATCATAAGCATGTCTCGCGACATAGGGTAAGTCGAGCTGCGAATCCTTGCGGGGCCCGTGCGAGCTTGCCGAAAATCAGGTCATGGAGGCTCGCTTTAGCTAAACTATTCAATATAGCGTCGTTTAAAGAACAAGGGTCAAGCACGACGTAAAAAAAAAAAAAAAAGGTGCTACACGAGGACTTCCCAGAAGTCACCCATCCTAGTACTACTCTCGCCCAAGCACACTAACTGCGGATTCTGATGGGATCCGGTGCATTAGTGCTGGTATGATCGCACCTATTAAAGTATGCGCACATAATTATCATAAGCATGTCTTCGCGACAGTAGGGTAAGTCGAGCTGCGAATCCTGCGGGCCGTGCAAGCTTGCCCGAAAATCAGGTCATGGAGGCTCGCTTTAGCTAAACTATTCAATATAGCGTCGTTTAAAGAACAAGGTAAGCACGACGTAAAAAAAAAAAATAAGTGCTACACGAGGACTTCCCAGGAAGTCACCCATCCTAGTACTACTCTCGCCCAAGCACACTTAACTGCGGAATTCTGATGGGATCCGGTGCATTAGTGCTGTATGATCGCACCTATTAAAGTATGCGCACATAATTATTATAAGCATGTCTCCGACGTAGGGTAAGTCGAGCTGCGAATCCCTGTGGGCCGTGCGAGCTTGCCGAAAATCAGGTCATGGAGGCTCGCTTTAGCTAAACTATTCAATATAGCGTCGTTTAAAGAACAAGGGTAAAGCACGACGTAAAAAAAAAAAAAAAGGTGCTACACGAGGACTTCCCAGGAGTCACCCATCCTAGTACTACTCTCGCCCAAGCACGCTAACTGCGGATTCTGATGGGATCCGGTGCATTAGTGCTGGTATGATCACACTATTAAAGTATGCGCACAAATTATCATAAGCATGTCTCGGACGTAGGGTAAGTCGAGCTGCGAATCCTTGCGGGGCCCGTGCGAGCTTGCCAGAAAATCAGGTCATTGAGGCTCGCTTTAGCTAAACTATTCAATATAGCGTCGTTTAAAGAACAGGGTAAGCACGACGTTAAAAAAAAAAAAAAAGAGTGCTACACGAGGACTTCCCAGGAAGTCACCCATCCTAGTACTACTCTCGCCCAAGCACACTTAACTGCGAATTCTGATGGGATCCGGTGCATTAGTGCTGGTATGATCGCACCTATTAAAGTATGCGCACATAATTATCATAAGCATGTCTCGCGACTAGAGGTAAGTCGAGCTGCGAATCTTGCGGGGCCCATGCGAGCTTGCCGAAAAATCAGGTCATGGAGGCTCGCTTTAGCTAAACTATTCAATATAGCGTCGTTTAAAGAAGAAGGGTAAGCACGACGTAAAAAAAAAAAAAAAAAGAAGTGCTACACGAGGACTTCCCAGGAGGTCACCCATCCTAGTACTACTCTCGCCCAAGCACGCTTAACTGCGGAATTCTGATGGGATCCGGTGCATTAGTGCTGTATGATCGCACCTATTAAAGTATGCGCACATAATTATCATAAGCATGTCTCGCGACATAGGGTAAGTCGAGCTGCGAATCCTGCGGGCCCGTGCGAGCTTGCCGAAAATCAGGTCATGAGGCTCGCTTTAGCTAAACTATTCAATATAGCGTCGTTTAAAGAACAAGGGTAAGCACGACGTAAAAAAAAAAAAAGAAATGCAACACGAGGACTTCCAGGAGGTCACCCATCCTAGTACTACTCTCGCCCAAGCACGCTTAACTGCAGATTCTGATGGGATCCGGTGCATTAGTGCTGGTATGATCGCACCTATTAAAGTATGCGCACATAATTATCATAAGCATGTCTCGCGACTTAGGGTAAATCGAGCTGCGAATCCCTGCGGGCCCGTGCGAGCTTGCCGAAAATCAGGTCATGGAGGCTCGCTTTAGCTAAACTATTCAATATTAGCGTCGTTTAAAGAACAAGGGTAAGCACGACGTAAAAAAAAAAAAAAAAGAACTGCAACACGAGGACTTCCCAGGAGGTCACCCATCCTAGTACTAACTCTCGCCCAAGCACACTTAACTGCGGAATTCTGATGGGATCCGGTGCATTAGTGCTGGTATGATCGCACCTATTAAAGTATGCGCACACAATTATCATAAGCATGTCTCGTACGTAGGGTAAGTCGAGCTGCGAATCCCTGCGGGCCCGTGCGAGCTTGCGAAAATTAGGTCATTGAGGCTCGCTTAGCTAAACTACTCAATATAGCGTCGTTTAAAAGAACAAGGGTCAAGCACGACGTAAAAAAAAAAGAGGTGCTAACCGAGGACTTCCCAGGAGGTCACCCATCCTAGTACTCTCTCGCCCAAGCACGCTTAATGCGGAGTTTGTGGGATCCGGTGCATTAGTGCGGTATGATCGCACCCTTTAAAGTATGCGCACAAATTATCATAAGCATGTCTCGCGACGTAGGTAAGTCGAGCTGCGAATCCCTGCGGCCGTGCGAGCTTGCGAAAATAGGTCATGAGGCTCGCTTTAGCTAAACTATTCAATATAGCGTCGTTTAAAAACAAGGGTAAGCACGATGCAAAAAAAAAAAAGAGGTGCTACACGAGGTTTCCCAGGAGGTCACCCATCCTAGTACTACTCTCCCCAAGCACGCTTAACTGCGGGAGTTCTGATGGGATCCGGTGCATTAGTGCTGGTATGATCGCACCTATTAAAGTATGCGTACACAATTATCATAAGCATGTCTCGCGACGTAGGGTAAGTCGAGCTGCGAATCCCTGCTGGCCGTGCAGCTTGCCGAAAATCAGGTCATTGAGGCTCGCTTTAGCTAAACTATTCAATATAGCGTCGTTTAAAGAATGAAGTAACCACGACGCAAAAAAAAAGCAAAAGAGTGCAACCCAGGACTTCCCAGAGGTCACCCATCCTAGTACTACTCTCGCCCAAGCACGCTTAACTGCGGAGTTCTGATGGGATCCGGTGCATTAGTGCTGGTATGATCACACTATTAAAGTATGCGCACACAATTATCATAAGCATGTCTCCCGACGTAGGGTAAGTCGAGCTGCGAATCCTGGGGGCCCGTGCGAGCTTGCGAAAATCAGGTCATGAGGCTCGCTTTAGCTAAACTATTCAATATAGCGTCGTTTAAAGAACAAGGGTAAGCACGACGTAAAAAAAAAAAAAAAGAAGTGCTACACTAGGACTTCCCAGGAGGTCACCCATCCTAGTACTACTCTCGCCCAACACCTTAACTGCGGAATTCTGATGGGATCCGGTGCATTAGTGCTGGTATGATCGCACCTATTAAAGTATGCGCACATAATTATCATAAGCATGTCTCGCGACATAGGGTAAGTCGAGCTGCGAATCCTTGCGGGGCCCGTGCAAGCTTGCCGAAAAATCAGGTCATGGAGGCTCGCTTTAACTAAACTATTCAATATAGCGTCGTTTAAAGAACAAGGTCAAGCACGACGTAAAAAAAAAAAAAAGAATATGCAACACGAGACTTTCCAGGAGGTCACCCATCCTAGTACTACTCTCGCCCAAGCACGCTTAACTGCGGAATTCTGATGGGATCCGGTGCATTAGTGCTGGTATTGATCGCACCTACTAAAGTATGCGCACATAATTACATTAAGCATGTCTCGCGACGTAGGGTAAATCGAGCTGCGAATCCCTGCGAGAAACGTGCGAGCTTGCCGAAAATCAGGTCATTGAGGCTCGCTTTAGCTAAACTATTCAATATAGCGTCGTTTAAAGAACAAGGGTAGCACGACGTAAAAAAAAAAAAAAAGAAGATGCAACACGAGGACTTCCAGGAGGTCACCCATCCTAGTACTAATCTCGCCCAAGCACAGTTAACTGCGGAATTCTTATGGGATCCGGTGCATTAGTGCTGGTATGATCGCACCTATTAAGTTGCGCACACAATTATCATAAGCATGTCTCGCGACGTAGGGTAAGTCGAGCTGCGAATTCCTGCGGGCCCGTGGAGCTTGCCGAAAATAGGTCATTGAGGCTCGCTTTAGCTAAACTACTCAATATAGCGTCGTTTAAAGAACAAGGGTAAGCACAACGTAAAAAAAAAGTGTAACACGAGAATTCCCAGAGGTCACCCATCCAGTACTACTCTCGCCCAAGCACGCTTAACTGCGGAGTTCTGATGGGATCCGGTGCATTAGTGCGGTATGATCGCACCTTTAAAGTATGCGCACACAATTATCATAAGCATGTCTCGCGACGTAGGGTAAGTCGAGCTGCGAATCCTGCGGGGCCCGTGCGAGCTTGCCGAAAATCAGGTCATTGAGGCTCGCTTTAGCTAAACTATCAATATAGCGTCGTTTAAATAACAAGGGTAAGCACGATGCAAAAAAAAAAAGAGGTGCAACACGAGGATTCCCAGGAGGTCACCCATCCTAGTACTACTCTCCCCAAGCACGCTTAACTGCGGAGTTCTGATGGGATCCGGTGCATTAGTGCTGGTATGATCGCACCTTTTTAAAGTATGCGACACAATTATCATAAGCATGTCTCGCGACGTGGGTAAGTCGAGCTGCGAATCCCTGCAGTGGCCCGTGCCAGCTTGCCGAAAATCAGGTCATTGAGGCTCGCTTTAGCTAAACTATTCAATATAGCGTCGTTAAAGAAAGTAACACGACGTAAAAAAAGAAAAGAGTGCAACCAAGACTTCCCAGGAGGTCACCCATCCTAGTACTACTCTCGCCCAAGCACGCATAACTGCGGAGTTCTGATGGGATCCGGTGCATTAGTGCTGGTATGATCACCTATTAAAGTATGCGCACACAATTATCATAAGCATGTCTCCGACGTAGGGTAAGTCGAGCTGCGAATCCTTGCGGGGCCCGTGCGAGATTGCAGAAAATCAGGTCATTGAGGCTCGCTTTAGCTAAACTATTCAATATAGCGTCGTTTAAAGAACAAGGGTAAGCACGACGTAAAAAAAAAAAAAAAAAAGAAGTGCTACACGAGGACTTCCCAGGAAGTCACCCATCCTAGTACTACTCTCGCCCAAGCACGCTTAACTGCGGAGTTCTGATGGGATCCGGTGCATTAGTGCTGGTATGATCGCACCTATTAAAGTATGCGCACATAATTATCATAAGCATGTCTCGCGACATAGGGTAAGTCGAGCTGCGAATCCCTGCGGGGCCCGTGCGAGCTTGCCGAAAATCAGGTCATGAGGCTCGCTTTAGCTAAACTATTCAATATAGCGTCGTTTAAAGAACTAGGTAAGCACGACGTAAAAAAAAAAAAAAAGGTGCAACACGAGGACTTCCCAGGAGGTCACCCATCCTAGTACTACTCTCGCCCAAGCACGCTTAACTGCGGAGTTCTGATGGGATCCGGTGCATTAGTGCTGGTATGATCGCACCTATTAAAGTATGCGTACACAATTATCATAAGCATGTCTCGCGACGTAGGGTAAGTCGAGCTGCGAATCCCTTGCGGCCCGTGCGAGCTTGCCGAAAATCAGGTCATTGAGGCTCGCTTTAGCTATACTATTCAATATAGCGTCGTTTAAAGAATGAAGTTAACCACGACGTAAAAAAAAAAGAAAAGAGGTGCAACCACGAGTACTTCCCAGAAGGTCACCCATCCTAGTACTACTCTCGCCCAAGCACGCTTAACTGCGGAGTTCTGATGGGATCCGGTGCATTAGTGCCGGTATGTCGCACTTATTAAAGTATGCGCACACAATTATCATAAGCATGTCTCCGACGTAGGGTAAGTCGAGCTGCGAATCCTTGCGGGGCCCGTGCGAGCTTGCCAAAAATCAGGTCATGAGGCTCGCTTTAGCTAAACTATTCAATATAGCGTCGTTTAAAGAACAAGGGTAAGCACGACGTAAAAAAAAAAAAAAAGAAGTGCTACACGAGGACTTCCAGGAGTCACCATCCTAGTACTACTCTCGCCCAAGCACGTTAACTGCGGAATTCTATGGGATCCGGCATTAGTCTGGTATGATCGCACTTTAAGTATGCGCACATTATCATAAGCATGTCTCGGACGTAGGGTAATCGAGCTGGAATCCTGCGGGCCCATGCGAGCTTGCGAAAATAGGTCATGAGGCTCGCTTTAGCTAAACTATTCAATATAGCGTCGTTTATAGAACAAGGGTAAGCACGACGTAAAAAAAAAAAAAGAAGATGCAACACGAGGACTTCCAAGAGGTCACCCATCTATACTACTCTCGCCAAGACGCTTAACTGCGGAATTCTATGGATCGGTGCATTAGTGCTGTATGATCGCACCTATTAAAGTATGCGCACATAATTATCATAAGCATGTCTCGCGACGTAGGGTAAATCGAGCTGCGAATCCCTGCGGGGCCCGTGCGAGCTTGCCGAAAATCAGGTCATGGAGGCACGCTTTAGCTAAACTATTCAATATAGTGTCATTTAAAGAACAAGGGTAAGCACAATGTAACAAAAAAAAAAAGAAGATGCAACACGAGGACTTCCCAAGAGGTCACCCATCCTAGCACTACTCTCGCCCAGGCACGCTTAACTGCGGAGTTCTGATGGGATCCAGTGCATTAGTGCTGGTATGATCGCACCTATTAAAGTATGCGCACACAATTATCATAAGCATGTCTCCCAACGTAGGGTAAGTCGAGCTGCGAATCCTTGCGGGGCCCGCGCGAGCTTGCCGAAAATCAGGTCATTGAGGCTCGCTTTAGCTAAACTATTCAATATAGCGTCATTTTAAGAACAAGGGTAAGCACGACGTAGAAAAAAAAAAAAAGAAGTGCTACACGAGGACTTCCCTGGAGGTCACCCATCCTAGTACTACTCTCGCCCAAGCACGGTTAACTGCGGAATTCTGATGGGATCCGGTGCATTAGTGCTGGTATGATCGCACCTATTAAAGTATGCGCACATAGGGTAAGTCGAGCTCCGAATCCTTGCGGGGCCCGTGCGAGCTTGCCGAAAATCAGGTCATGGAGGCTCGCTTTAGCTAAACTATTTAATATAGCGTCGTTTAAAGAACAAGGGTAAGCACGACGTACAAAAAAAAAAAAAACAAGAAGATGCAACACGAGGACTTCCCAGGAGGTCACCCATCCTAGTACTACTCTCACCTAAGCACGCTTAACTACGGAATTCTGATGGGATCCGGTGCATTCGTGCTGGTATGATCGCACCTATTAAAGTATGCGCACATAATTACATAAGCATGTCTCGCGACGTAGGGTAAATCGAGCTGCGAATCCCTGCGGGGCCCATGGGAGCTTGCCGAATATCAGGTCATGGAGGCTCGCTTTAGCTAAACTATTCAATATAGCGTCGTTTAAAGAACAAAGGTAAGCACGACGTAAAAAAAAAAAAAGAAGATGCAACACGAGTACTTCGAAAGAGGTCACCAATCCTATTACTACTCTCGCCCAAGCACGCTTAACTACGGAATTCTGATGGGATCCGGTGCATTAGTGCTGGTATGATCGCACCTATTAAAGTTTGCACACATAATTATCATAAGCATGTCTCGCGACGTAGGGTAAATCGAGCTACGAATATCTGCCGGGCTCGTGCGAGCTTGCCGAAAATCAGGTCATGGAGCTTGCTTTAGCTAAACTATTCAATATAGCGTCTTTTAAAGAACAAGGGTAAGCACGACATAAAAAAAAAAAGGTGCAACACGAGGACTTCACAGGAGGTCACCCATACTAGAACTACTCTCGCCCAAGCACGCTTAATTGCGGAGTCCTGATGGGATCTGGTGCATTAGTGCCGGTATGATCGCACCTGTTAAAGTATGCGTACACAATTATCATAAGCATGTCTCGCGACGTAGGATAAGTTGAGCTACGAATCCCTGCAGGGCCCGTGCGAGCTTGCCAAAATCAGGTCATTGAGGCTCGCTTTAGCTAAACTATTCAATATAGCGTCGTTTAAAGAACGAAGTTAAACACGATGTAAAAAAAAAAAAAGAAGATGCAACACGAGGACTTCCAAGAGGTCACCCATCCTAGTACTACTCTCGCCCAGGCACGCTTAACTGCGGAATTCTAATGGGATCCGGTGCATTAGTGCTGGTATGATCGCACCTATTAAAGTTTGCACACATAATTATCATAAGCATGTCTCCCGACGTAGGGTAAATCGAGCTACGAATATCTGTCGGGCTCGTGCGAGCTTGCCGAAAATCAGGTCATGGAGGCTTGCTTTAGCTAAACTATTCAATATAGCGTCGTTTAAAGAACAAGGGTAAGCACGACATAAAAAAAATAGGTGCAACACGAGGACTTACTGGAGGTCACCCATCCTAGAACTACTCTCGCCCAAGCACGCTTAATTGCGGAGTCCTGATGGGATCTGGTGCATTAGTGCCGGTATGATCGCACCTGTTAAAGTATGCGTACAAATTATCATAAGCATGTCTCGTGACGTAGGATAAGTTGAGCTACGAATCCCTGCAGGGCCCGTGCGAGCTTGCCAAAAATCAGGTCATTGAGGCTCGCTTTAGCTAAACTATTCAATATAGCGTCGTTTAAAGAACGAAGTTAAACACGATGTAAAAAAAAAGTAAAAGAGGTGCAACCAAGTACTTCCCAGGAGGTCACTATCCTAGTACTACTCTCGCCCAAGCACACTTAACTGCGGAGTTCTGATGGGATCCGGTGCATTAGTGCTGGTATGATCGCACCTATTAAAGTATGCGCACACAATTATCATAAGCATGTCTCCCAACGTAGGGTAAGTTGAGCTGCGAATCCTTGCGGGGCCCGTGCGAGCTTGCCGAAAATCAGGTCATTGAGGCTCGCTTTAGCTAAACTATTCAATATAGCGTCATTTTAAGAACAAGGGTAAGCACGACGTAGAAAAAAAAAAGAAGTGCTACACGAGGACTTCCCTGGAGGTCACCCATCCTAGTACTACTCTCGCCCAAGCACGGTTAACTGCGGAATTCTGATGGGATCCGGTGCATTAGTGCTGGTATGATCGCACCTATTAAAGTATGCGCACATAATTATCATAAGCATGTCTCGCTACATAGGGTAAGTCGAGCTCCGAATCCTGCGGGCCCGTGCGAGCTTGCCAAAAATCAGGTCATGGAGGCTCGCTTTAGCTAAACTATTCAATATAGCGTCGTTTAAAGAACAAGGGTAAGCACGACGTACAAAAAAAAAAAAACAAGAAGATGCAACACGAGGACTTCCCAGGAGGTCACCCATCCTAGTACTACTCTCACCCAAGCACGCTTAACTACGGAATTCTGATGGGATCCGGTGCATTCGTGCTGGTATGATCGCACCTATTAAAGTATGCGCACATAATTACATTAAGCATGTCTCGCGACGTAGGGTAAATCGAGCTGCGAATCCCTGCGGGGCCCATGGGAGCTTGCCGAATATCAGGTCATGGAGGCTCGCTTTAGCTAAACTATTCAATATAGCGTCGTTTAAAGAACAAGGGTAAGCACGACGTAAAAAAAAAAAAGAAGATGCAACACGAGGACTTCGCAAGAGGTCACTAATCCTATTACTACTCTCGCCCAAGCACGCTTAACTACGGAATTCTGATGGGATCCGGTGCATTAGTGCTGGTATGATCGCACCTATTAAAGTATGCGCACATAATTATCATAAGCATGTCTCGCGACATAGGGTAAGTCGAGCTCCGAATCCTTGCGGGGCCCGTGCGAGCTTGCCGAAAATCAGGTCATGGAGGCTCGCTTTAGCTAAACTATTCAATATAGCGTCGTTTAAAGAACAAGGGTAAGCACGACGTACAAAAAAAAAAAACAAGAAGATGCAACACGAGGACTTCCCAGGAGGTCACCCATCCTAGTACTACTCTCACCCAAGCACGCTTAACAACGGAATTCTGATGGGATCCGGTGCATTCGTGCTGGTATGATCGCACCTATTAAAGTATGCGCAAATAATTACATTAAGCATGTCTCGCGACGTAGGGTAAATCGAGCTGCGAATCCCTGCGGGGCCCATGGGAGCTTGCCGAATATCAGGTCATGGAGGCTCGCTTTAGCTAAACTATTCAATATAGCGTCGTTTAAAGAACAAGGGTAAGCACGACGTAAAAAAAAAAAAAAAGAAGATGCAACACGAGGACTTCGCAAGAGGTCACCAATCCTATTACTACTCTCGCCCAAGCACGCTTAACTACGGAATTCTGATGGGATCCGGTGCATTAGTGCTGGTATGATCGCACCTATTAAAGTATGCGCACATAATTATCATAAGCATGTCTCGCGACATAGGGTAAGTCGAGCTCCGAATCCTTGCGGGGCCCGTGCGAGCTTGCCGAAAATCAGGTCATGGAGGCTCGCTTTAGCTAAACTATTCAATATAGCGTCGTTTAAAGAACAAGGGTAAGCACGACGTACAAAAAAAAAAAAACAAGAAGATGCAACACGAGGACTTCCCAGGAGGTCACCCATCCTAGTACTACTCTCACCCAAGCACGCTTAACTACGGAATTCTGATGGGATCCGGTGCATTAGTGCTGGTATGATCGCACCTATTAAAGTATGCGCACATAATTATCATAAGCATGTCTCGCGACATAGGGTAAGTCGAGCTCCGAATCCTTGCGGGGCCCGTGCGAGCTTGCCGAAAATCAGGTCATGGAGGCTCGCTTTAGCTAAACTATTCAATATAGCGTCGTTTAAAGAACAAGGGTAAGCACGACGTACAAAAAAAAAAAAACAAGAAGATGCAACACGAGGACTTCCCAGGAGGTCACCCATCCTAGTACTACTCTCACCCAAGCACGCTTAACTACGGAATTCTGATGGGATCCGGTGCATTCGTGCTGGTATGATCGCACTATTAAAGTATGCGCACATAATTACATAAGCATGTCTCGCGACGTAGGGTAAATCGAGCTGCGAATCCCTGCGGGGCCCATGGGAGCTTGCCGAAAATCAGGTCATGGAGGCTCGCTTTAGCTAAACTATTCAATATAGCGTCGTTTAAAGAACAAGGGTAAGCACGACGTAAAAAAAAAAAAAGAAGATGCAACACGAGGACTTCGCAAGAGGTCACCAATCCTATACTACTCTCGCCCAAGCACGCTTAACTACGGAATTCTGATGGGATCCGGTGCATTAGTGCTGGTATGATCGCACCTATTAAAGTATGCACACATAATTATCATAAGCATGTCTCGCGACGTAGGGTAAATCGAGCTGCGAATCCCTGCGGGGCCCGTGCGAGCTTGCCGAAAATCAGGTCATGGAGGCTCGCTTTAGCTAAACTATTCAATATAGCGTCATTTAAAGAACAAGGGTAAGCACCACGTAACAAAAAAAAAAGAAGATGCAACATGAGGACTTCCCAAGAGGTCACCCATCCTAGTACTACTCTGCCCAAGCAGGCTTAACTGCGGAATTCTGATGGGATCCGGTGCATTAGTGCTGGTATGATCGCACCTATTAAAGTATGCACACATAATTATCATAAGCAAGTCTCGCGACGTAGGTAAATTGAGCTGCGAATACCTGCCGGGCCCGTGCGAGCTTTCCGAAAATCAGGTCATGGAGGCTCGCTTTAGCTAAACTATTCAATATAGCGTCGTTTAAAGAACAAGGGTAAGCACGACGTACAAAAAAAAAGAAAATGCAACACGAGGACTTCCCAAGAGGTCACCCATCCTAGTACTACTCTCGCCCCAGCACGCTTAACTACGAATTCTGATGGGATTCGGTGCATTAGTGCTGGTATGATCGCACCTATTAAAGTATGCGCACATAATTATCATAAGCATGTCTCGCGACGTAGGGTAAGTCGAGCTGCGAATCCCTGCGGAGCCCGTGCGATCTTGTCAAAAATCACGTCATTGAGGCTCGCTTTAGCTAAACAATTCAAGATAGCGTCGTTTGAAGAACGAGGGTAAGCACGACGTAAAAAAAAAAAGAAAGAGGTGCAACACGAGGACTTCCGAGGAGGTCACCCATCCTAGTACTACTCTCGTCCAAGCACGTTTAACGGCGGAGTTTTGATGGGATCCAGTGCATTAGTGCTGGTATGATCGCACCTATTACAGTATGCACACAAAATTATCATAAGCATGTGTCGCGACATAGGGTAATTCGAGCTGCGAAGCCTTACGGACCCGTGGGAGCTTACCGGAAATTAGGTCAAAAAGGCTCGCTTTAGCTAAACTATTCAAGATAGCGTCGTTTAAAGAACGAGGGTAAAAACGACGTAAAAAAAAACATGTGCAGCACGAGGACTTCCCAGGAGGTCACCCATTTTAGTACTACTCTCGCCCAAGCACGTTTAACTGCGGAGTTCTGTTGGGATCCGGTGCAATAGTGCTGGTATGATCGCACCTATTAAAGTATGCGCAAGCAATTATCATAAGCTTGTGTCGCGACGTAGGGTAAGTCGAGCTGCGAAGCCCTGTGGTACCATGGGAGCTTGCTGGAAATCAGGTCATTAAGGCTCGCTTTAGCTAAAGTATTCAAGATAGCGTCGTTTAAAGAATGAGGGGAAGCACGATGTAAAAAAAAACAAGAAAAAGAAGTACAATACGAGGACTTCCTAGGAGGTCACCCATCCTAGTACTACTCTCGCCCAAGCACGCTTAACTCCGAAGTTCAAATGGTATCCGGTGCATTAGTGCTGGTATGATCACACCTATTAAAGTATGCGCACACAATTATTATAAGCATGTCTCGCGACGTAGGGTAAGTCGAGCTGCAAACACCTGCGGGGCCCGTGCGAGCTTGCAGAAAATCAGGTCATTGAGGCTCGCTTTAGCTAAACTATTCAATATAGCGTCGTTTAAAGAACGAGGTAAGAACGACGTAAAAAAAAGAAGTGCAACCCGAGGACTTCCCAGGAGGTCACAAATCCTAGTACAACTCTCACCCAAGTACGCTTAACTTCGGAGTTCTGTTTGGATCCGATGCAACAGTGCTGGTATGATCGCACCTATTAAAGTATGCGCGCACAATTATCATAAGCATGTCTCGCGACGTAGGGTAAGTCGAGCTGCGAAACCCTGCGGGGCCCGTGCGAGCTTACCGAAAATCAGGTCATTACACTACAACATTTTGGGTCTATGGCCACGTTTTTTTTTGTCACGGTAAAAAACCGTGACCATAGATCCTCTATGGTCACGGTTTTTTAGGGTGACAAAAAAAAGCTATAGTCATGGTTTTTTTGGAAAGGGTGACCATAGAGTACCTATGGTCACGGTTTTTTAAAAAAGGGTGGCCTAAAAGGGTCTATGGTCACGGTTTTTAGGGGTTACCTAAATGGGGTCTATGGTCACGGTTTTTTACAGTGACCAAAAGGGGTCTATGGTCACGGTTTTACAAAAAAGGGTGACCTAAAAGGTCTATGGTCACGGTTTTGGAGGGTGGCCTAAAGGGTCTATGGTCACGGTTTTGGGGGTGGCCTAAAAGGTCTATGGTCACGGTTTTGGGGTGACCTAAAGGGTCTATGGTCACGGTTTTTTACAGTGACCAAAAAGGGGCTATGGTCACGGTTACAAAAAAGGGTGACCTAAAAGGTCTATGGTCACGGTGTTGGGGTGACCTTAAGGGGTCTATGGTCACGGTTTTGGGGTGGCCTAAAAGGTCTATGGTCACGGTTTTACAGGTGACCAAAAGGGTCTATGGTCACGGTTTTGGGGTGGCCTAAAAGGGTCTATGGTCACGGTTTTTACAGTGACCTAAAAGGGTCTATGGTCACGGTTTTTAAGGGTGACCTAAAAGGGTCTATGGTCACGGTTTTGGGGTGACCTAAAAGGGTCTATGGTCACGGTTTTGGAGTGACCTAAAAGGGTCTATGGTCACGGTTTTTGGGGTGACTAAAAGGGTCTATGGTCACGGTTTTTGAGGGTGACCAAAGGGTATATGGTCACGGTTTTTTACAAGTGACCAAAAAGGTCTATGGTCACGGTTTTTAGGGTGACCTAAAAGGGGTCTATGGTCACGGTTTTTTACAATGACCAAAAAGGGTCTATGGTCACGGTTTTAAATATTAAAATTATTAGGTTTTACTAAATTATATCAACATTTAATCATTATTTAATAATTAATTTTTATGTATTTTTATAATTTTAATATTTATCTTTTAAAAATTTAATAATTAAAAACTAATAATAATAATTTTATATGATTTATTTTAAATATTAAAATTTTAAATTTAATTTTATAAATAAAAAATTAAGTTGAATACTATTAATTTTAAATTAAAAAGATTTAAAACTTAATAACATAAAAAATGATTTAATAACTTAATAATGATTTAAAAAATGATTTATAATTAGTTACTTTATAGAAATTGAAATTAAAGTTGTGATAGAAAAACAATAAAATGTAATATAATTTAATTTAGGTAATCGATATTTTAGATTTAAAATCATATTTTATAAAATGTGATTTGTAAGACCCATAGTTTTCGAAAAAAATATTATTTGAGTTAATTTCAATTTATATATTCATTAAATATTTTATTTTTAGAAATTATTTTATTAAAAGTAATTAAATTAAGTTTTGATAATTAAATGAGAAATGATTAAATGAATTTTTATAAATACTTAAAGTTTAAGTAATTTTATTATAATTAGATATTTTGTAAATTGAAATTAAAGTTTCGGTGATAGAAAAATAATAAAAAGTTATATCATTTAATTTGAATAATTAGTATTGAGTTTAAACTATATTTTATAAAAATGTGATTAATATATTTATTTTATAATTTAAATTAAAAATAATTAGTTGAACTTAATAATATGTTGACAAATAATGTTCTTAAATATTTTTAATAGAGTATATTTGATTTTAAAATTTCTCTACCCTCTAATTTTATCAAAATATATATTCATATCTATCCTTTATTCTTTTATAAAATCCTTAATTTCTAATCCCAATTCCCAAATTAAAACCAGAAACCCTAATTCCCAAATTGGGAACCTAACCCTCATTTTTCCCTTTCCTCAGAGGCTGAAACACGCAGCCTTCACCCCCTTTCTCCTTCACCCACTTAACGTACAACACACCCACACCAGCCACAGAGAGGAAGAGAGGGAGCTGCTCCACGTTACCGTCCAGTTGCTGTCCGGCTCGCCATCACCGGTGTCTCACCGCCGTCACTATGGAGACCAAACGCCGTTGAGCTTCTTGCTACTGCCTTGGAGTCCGTCGTCAGGTTCGAGTTGAAGAAAGAGGGAGGCATAGATTCAACGTCGCGTAGAGAGGAATTTGTTGTTGTCGTTGCACGCCGTCGTGTGCTGTCGCTGTTGTTTGAGCCGTCGCTATCGCCGTGGGTGAAGTCCGCCGCTGGCGCCAGTTGAGGCCGCTGCTATGGAACAAAGATGAGAGAGAGACGTTGGGAGGAAACTGTGAGCTGCAAGCCGCTGACCGAGAAGAAGCTCTGCCTTTGTTGCCGTGTTAGAGTCGTCACTGCCAACGCCGTGCACCGCCGTTAGCACTGCCATTGAAGGGAGCTCGCCGTCACAGTTCAATCATCATTGAGCTTGAAGGGAGGCGTCACTAATATACCCGACAGCAGCTTCCCCTGCGTTCCCAATTCCATTCTTGAAACTGTAACACTCTTGCTCATGCTCTGTTTCCCGAATCTATTCCTCTACCATATTTTGTTCTGATTACAATAGCATATGTTAATGTCTCTGCTTAGTATTATCATCTTTATCCGGAACCACTGATGTCATCGCTACGGAGGTGATTGGGATAGGCGCGATTGTCATTGTTGTTGCTGCCCCAGAAGAAGTGAGGCTGCTGCTGCTGTTCCGGCCGCATTGGCTGTTGTAAACTGGAAAAAGGAAGGGCATCATTGTGTTTAAATTCGACGGTTTTGACTAATTGAGGTAGGGGGTTTAAACGATTTCAATTTAAGAATGCCTACAAGGTTTATTGAATAACTGCAAATAGATTTAATAGCTGTGAGTAATTGATTGATTATGTGAATATTGAATTGTGGCTGAAATTGTGATTGGAATGGTTGAGATTGTGATTTGGAATTGTTGATTAGTGATATTGATTGATTATGTGGATTGGGAATTGTTTGATGACTACACTACAAGAAAACCAAGATTTTGCTACGCTTTTAAAGCGTGGCGAAAAGTGGGAAAAAGCGTAGCGATAGCTTTTCGCCACGCTTTTTGAGCAACCGGCACGCTTTTGAAAGGGTCACAACTGTTAGCGTGCCGGTTGCTCTATCGCCACGCTTTTAGTGACCTATGGCCACTTTTTTTTGTCGCCACGCTTTTATCTATTGCCACGCTTTTAAACGTGGCCATATGCGAGAGGATATGGCTACGCTTTTAAAGCGTGCCAGTAGCTAGATATGGCTACGCTTTTAAAGGGTGCCAATAACTAGAGATACGGCTACGCTTTTAAAGTGTAGCAAAGTCGTGAGATATGGCTACGCTTTTAAAGCGTGCCAATAGCTAGAAATATGGCTACGCTTTTAAAGCGTACCAATAGCTAAAGGTATAGGTACGCTTTAAAGTGTGGCGAAAAGTGGCTGCTGTATGGAATAGCTACCCTTTTAAAGTGTGGCGAAAGGTGGCTGCTGTATGGAATTTGTTGAAGTTCAATTTTTTTTTTAATCTTCATAATAAAATCTAACAAAATTCATAAATAATGTAAAATTTAAACAATATAAAACCTTCATAACAATTTTAATTACTATTAACAATATAAAACCTTCATAAACTTGTACACCAAATATAGTGATTGATCACATGACAAGCTCTAACAAAAAATCAAAGTGATAACAACTACCCATAAATTTGTAATACATGCATTACAATTCCAATAATTATTACATTATCTACATCCTCTAAAAACTACAAAATACCCTTCCTTCTTGTGATGTCTTGCTGGTCATCTGAGATATCATAGACCAACCCTTTCCATCTGTCCGTATCTGTCTGCTTGTCCTCATCGATCGCCACAATCTTGAAGCTTCCGGAGGAAACCTTGCTACTGCTGTGGATTCTTGAGGTAACCTTCTTCAAGTTGCTTCCGAAGAAAGCTGATGAATTGGGAACTGATGAAGCCACAGCTCCAGAACCATTCAAACTCACCTGCAATGTAAAATTACATTATTCTCTTGTTATTTAAGAGTTACTACTCTATTCAAAACTCTAATCCAATTTTTTAAGTATACAAGAAATCATGAACCGCATCTAAATATATTGATAACTCACAAATTAATGATATGTATGTATCCATAGTCCGCATGATCATTATTTTTCTAATTTGGTATCTATAACTGATTACTAATTCACACTGCATCCAATCCATTTACTATCCTAATCTTATACATAGTTTAAAACTAGAAGTGATAAATTGAGTGAATAGAATTAATTGAAAGTAACAAAGTAAGGTAAAAGTATCATACTAGAGTTCCTTTGACAGCTCCTATGGTTGAAACTGAAGCAGCCATGGCTGTGTTATTGTCCTTGTAGCAGCAGAGAGTAATTGAACTTACTACAGAGGAAATAATAAACACTATAATGAATACTCATCAGTTGGGAAAGCAGTCCCCACCATGCCCAAACCCTTTTTCCCTATTTTTTAGCAACTAGAATCTGTGACGATTGGTCAACCTTAAGTTCAAACTATAGTAATCTAATTATATACTGCACGGGTAAGACAAATCCATTTTTTCCCCAATATTCAACCAAATGGCTAAGTGGACAGAAAAGAAAGTAAAAGAATAAGGTGGAAACAGAGTTCATGAACTCACAGATCTATCAAATTCCAACATGAAGCATCTTTTTAAATCTTCTTTGGTAGGTTTGCAACCACAGCGATCACGTCTGGAAGTGAGATATGAGAATTTAGCATGTGTAATGCAAAACAGCAACCTCCTCCAACTTGATCTCACTAGAAAAAATTCAGGAGAACATCATGGAACTCATAAGTGAAAAAACATCAAGGGGAGACATAAATATAAAGAATCAACAGAACATACTTTGGGGATTTCATGTAGTTATCCCATCTGTGTGCACCATTTGGACGAAGATGATCTTGTATACAGGCAGCTGATTTACCATTTTCGTAAGTCAAAAAGTAGTTTGGATTCCCACGTACAAAATCTTTGTAATTTCCAAAGTATATATCTTTTGGAAGATGGTCATAATTCTTCTTAAACATTGATAGCTGAATCAACAGATCAGGAGAAAATGAAGGAGATAGAAGTATCAATGCCAAAACATGCAACTGCATTTACGACTATCTTTTCTAACTAAATTAAGTGATTCATTTCCCTCTACTAAACCTTAAAAGTAAAACCAAATAGAAAAATAGATCTTCATGATTCTAAAAGTCAAAATTCCTTTTGTTATTCACTGATTCTACAAACTCAAGTACTCCAAAGGGTTCTTTGTTAAGTAATAAGTAGAACAGAAACTTCTGGCAAAGGACTATGTACAGCTTCAGCAACTTACCTCACTAAAAAGTTCTTTAATATCATCTCGCTCAACACTGCTCTCCTGAAAACCATAGACACAAGCATTATTACACCTAAGATCTAACTAATCTAGTGTTTATTTAATTTGCAATAGAGAAAATTGAATAAGGGAGACAAAAATGAAAATTACAGTCTAATCAAGCTTGAAAGTTTTTCATATGACATGGTTGAAAGATAGAATTTCATCACTAACATTTTTTAGCCACCAGAAAATAAACCCTAAACCTAAAAGTGATTATGTCCTTGTAATATGCATGACAATGATCTTTTCTAATTGTTTTAGATTCTCAAATAATTTCCCCTTCCTAGCTCCCTGATAAGATAGAACTTTTATTCATCATCACACATTGAAAGCAAAACTGTTTCTCTGAATATCATCTTAGTCATCACCCACCATGAAATTTCAATTGATTTTTTTTAATAAAAAAGGGAATCTAATAATGCACTTAAAATAATGGACAATATAAATATGAATTGGTATATGTTAGGTTATTACGGGATAATATTGTGTTAGTGATAGATACACGTACATATTATATACCTTATTCATTAGATTAGACATATATAATATTAGTTCTAATATAAAAAAAAGTACATTAAAGATTGAGAGAAAGCACAGTAATGAGATATGGAGGTCTCTCTCTATAAAGTAGCAGTGAGCCGACAGAGAGAATCGAAATGATATAAGGAAGGGAATTTTTTTATTAATACGACAGAGAATTATTATGAAATTCTATTTTTTAAAAATTTAAAATTATTAAATAAACATATAAATAATTATATATATAAATGACCACTCTGAAGAAAATGATTAAGTGATCATTATTCATAGTACATTAACTTGTTTAAACTAAATGTTTTGAAGTTATATATTTGATTTATACATTATTAGTCACATTATTATTATGAATTTATCATTAAGCAACAACACAATGTATTATTTGCGCTCCAAACATATAGAAACTAAAAAAAATAACGATACACACTGAACATTTTTCCAAATTTAGCTTAGAATGTTGAAAATAAGATGATTCCCTATAAGGTGGATATAACTGTCGGCATAACGTGAAAAGTGTCTCATGTTAAAGGACAAGAGTGCATAGTATATATTTGTTCCTGGGATCCTAGCAACGGCATATCCAAGGTCATATTTATGCTATAAAGTAATCTAATAAAATCAACTCACAGACAAATACATGTATATTTCATACATTACGTGGTTATGATAATTAGGTTTAAGAAGGGAGGGAGGTCTACTTTGGAGGACCGTACCCCATGGCCCCATTGGAATAGAAAAGCAAAGGTTCAAATCATGTGTATATAGTATAGTATATACCCCTACAATGTATTTGTCTTTACTCTTTACCATATATAGCAGCATGTGAATTTGGATCAGATACACTCAAATAAGATAATTTCACATGATTTGATTTATTTCACCCTACTCTTCACATATATGGCTATGTACTTTGGCACCTTCCTCAAGAGGTAAATATTTCTGCAACACAATCAAAATCAGCCAACTTTAACTGCTTTTCTTTTATTTGTTTTGGTCAGGAACTGCTTTTTCTGAATTCTGCTTTCATACATCATTTCTTAAATTTTGGCGCCATGCCTCATTTTAGGTGGATTAATCAGCTTTTTTTTTTGGTCAAGTGATTAATCAGCGTTAAAACTTGATAAAACAGAGTCACAAAAAAAAACTTAACAAAAACAAAACCTTTTTTACGCATTAAAAACAAAACTTGGATCAACTACCAAAACTAGAAAGAAAACTAGATCCAAAGCAGCCACATCTTGACTTACTTGTCACAGCCTCCGGAGAAAACCGGTGTTCCATCATCCTTCTAAGTGGAGCACAAAACCTTAAACAATAAAAGAGAACATTAATTATAATGCCATCTCAGTTCAAAAGAAATTTTCAGTAATACCACTAATAATAATTTTTTCTTTTTCTTTTTTTTTTAATAAAATGAGCTGAAATTCATTACTGGTTGGTCATGAGATGTTGAAGCCTTGGGTGTGCTGTTGATAACAGTTCCATTCCTTGCAACCTCCCAACATCGAACCTACGATATTGACAAAAGAAATTCACCAAAAAAAAAAAACATTTGTCTATCAAACAATTAAACACAACATAAGAGCCTTTTCTTCACATAAATTTAAAGAGCTAGTTTAGTTTCAGAAGTATTTTCTGTCACCATTTCTTCTTTCTAATACTAATTATAAAAAACATCATATCCCTTTCAGTTTGAGAAGTTAATCGTAAAAGCAAGAAACACCAAAAAGATAACATTGTGACAATTTTTCTTTTGTGAACTAACATTAAAAAATAGAAATAACACAAAACATTAACAAAAAAATATGCCCTAATATCCAAGTCAAACTCAAACCTGGTTATCCCATGAAATAGCGACAACAAAATTGGCCCTGGGACTGAAACAAAGGCTGGAAATTGAATCACCAGGCGGCTGGGTTACCTAAAAGAATTGCAACCACAAATTAACAATAACCAAAATGATAATAATAAAGAAAGTGGACATTTTGAAGAAAAACAAGGACAGAATCTACCGAAAGAAAGAGAAAGAAGATTTTAATAAATCAATTCAGAGTTTAATAACATCAGTTCTGTTCTATTCGATAATTCCATAGCACCCAAAAATAATATTAACCAAAAAAAAATCAATTCAACTAACACATTCAACACAACACAACCACAACCAACTCATATGCACTGATTTGATTACAGAGACTTGCTACTTAAATTAAACTTCAACTCTCTTTTGTTATCTGGTTTGATTACAGACTTTAATAAATAGGGCTTACCAACTCTCAAAACCAGCAATGAAGCATCGATGGAAGGGGCCCTGGCCTGCACGAAAAAGGGAGCGGCGCGGAAGGGGTTAGGTGATGACAAGTCATCTTAGCCTATTTTAACTAGCCTTTTTCTTTTGTTTTCAATTGAATTATGCACTTTCTTGAGCCATAAGCAAGCCAATTGGGTAGATTTTCATGTTTCCTTTGATTTAATCAACCATGTATGAATTCATGCTATTTCATGAGGTTTTGTGCTATATTTGTTGCATATTATGAAAGAATGAATATCTCATGATTTTGAGCATAGCTTTGATGAGTTTGGTTGATTAATGATAGGTGAAGAAAGCTTGGAGAAAGGTTGAAGCAAAGAGGAATGGCTAGGAGTGAAGAGAGGACAATGGAATAAGTGAAATTGAACCAGGAAGCAAGAAGTTAGCCCCAACGTTAGCCCCCTAACTTGGAGGCTAACGTTGGAACTTGAAATTTCCTCCCTGGCCATCCCACGTTTGTGCCAACGTTAGCCCCCTAACTTGGAGGCTAACGTTGGCACATGAATTACAAAGGGAGAAGGGCCAACGTTAGCCCCAACGTTAGCCCCCTAACTTGGAGGCTAACGTTGGAACTTGAGAAGATCTCCCCTGGGCACCAACGTTTGCGCCAACGTTAGCCCCCTAACTTGGAGGCTAACGTTGGCGCCACACACCACAAGGCATACAAGGGGTATACTTCCAACAAGAATAACTTGAGCTACAGAGCTCCAAATGAGGTGATTCAAGAAGCATTGGAAAGTAGGAATCAAGAGCTTTCCAAGCATATATGGAACTGCATGGTGGACACTAAAATTGAGGGAGAAAACTGCCCCGCAATGTGCATAAACGAACATGGTGGCAACCTGCAGTGAGGCCAACTGACCTCTGCACCTTCAAAGGAGTATAACTCGAGCTGTAGAGCTCCAAATAATGTGCTCCCAACGGCATTGGAAAGTAGACATCCAGGGCTTTCCAACAATGTATAATAGTATGGGGTGGACAATACATTTGAGCCTCCAGAACTGGCGTTTTCGCCAACGTTTGAGGGCTAACGTTACCTCAAACGCTGCACACCAAAGCCAGCGACCATGCCCTCTTCAAATGATCATAACTTGAGTTGTAGATGTCCAATTGAAGTGATTCCAAGTGGGTTAGAAAGATGACATTCAGAGCTTTCCAACCATATATGATAGTCTATATTGGGCATAAAATTGGCAACATGACAAGAGGACAAAGTTGGCGCCATAAATGTGCACAAGGCATTGCCAACGTTAGGGTCAAAGTTAGACCCCTAACGTTGGCACCAACGTCCATACCAGCAGATTGTGTTTGCTGATGTGAAAAGTTAACTTTGGCTCAAACTTTAGGTCCAACTTTGACTAACCTCAAACCCGGTTCAATTGGTTCACTTTGGTTCTACCTCAAACTCCAAGAGCAATCAACCAAGGCCTTTATCAACCCAATTCCATCAAGAGCAAGGGCCCAAATGATCATCACTCAAAGGCACAAGAAATAGATAAAATAGGAATTTCATTTAATTGTAATTTGTTTTTAATTTCATTTTCATTTCCATTTTGTAAAGCCTATATAAGGCATCATCTTCATATTTGTAAGGAGGCTGGCTCCACTAGGGAGCACTAGAATTTGAGAGCTCTCTCTTTAATTTTCTTTGTTTTGAATCTTGGGTGGAGAATTGAAGAAATTCTGTTTCAATCTTACCTTGAGAATTTTCTTGTTTACTTTCTCTGCACAATTGAATTTCCATTCCTGTTTACTACTTCACCTTCTCTTGGCTTCTGCAATTTACTTTTCTTTAATTTCTCTTGCAATTGTTCTTGTTGGATCTAGGAAGGCATTGAGATCTAGACTTGGTTATCTAGTCTCTTGGGTCCTGAGATCTTAATTCCAATTTTACATTCTCTGTTTATTGCTTTTCATGTTTATTTACATTTCTGTTTTGGTTCCGAATCAATCAAATCCATCTTTTACTTATTTGCTTGTTGCAATTTAACTTTTCCTTGTTTAATTTCTGCAAATCCAATTCCCAATTCCCTTTACATTTAATGCAATTTACATTTCTTGCAATTTAAATTTCTGCAATTTACTTTTCTTGCACTTTAAGTTTCTGCACATTTATTTTCTGCAACTTTAAATTCTCTGCATTTTACATTCTGCTCTCAAAATTTCACCCAACCACTCAATGTTAGCTTGACTAAACTAATCATCCACTAAAATTGCTTGATCCATCAATCCCTGTGGGATCGACCTCACTCCCGTGAGTTTTTATTACTTGATGCGACCCGGTGCACTTGCCGGTTAGATTTGTGTGTTTTGGGAGAAATTTATTTTTCCTCCAAAATATCTCATCATTAGGGGTTTGCAGTGACGGAAGGAAGCAGCGGCAAAGGGAGCATCGACGGCGGGTTTGCGACGGCAAGTGAGCAGAGGGAGTCACCGCATGAGAGAATCACCACAGAAGGAGGGTTAGGGGCGCCGGAAGAGGGATTTCCGGCGGAGGCATTGCGAGCGCAGCGATGTTCTTCACGGAGGTCGTCGTCGCGGAGTTAGGGTGAGGGTGAGGCACGATGAAGAGAGGGCTTAGGGTTATCTTCTGAACGAAATGGTGCTTAATGTTTGAAAGAGGAGTTTGGGCTTAGGGTCTTTGAATGAAGAAGGAGCGAGCTCGTTAAAAGATTTTAATTTGAAGTTATAACTTTAAGACATTTTAATTTGAAGGGTACGAGCTCTTTGAAAATTTTTTTTGGGGGAGTCTTTTGGCCACGCTTTTGAAGCGTGGCAAAAGGCTTTTTGGAAACGGCTACACTTTTAAAACGCCACAATAGTAAACCCCTGTCGCTATGCTTTAAAAGCGTGCCGGTTTCTCTCTATGGCTACGCTTTTTAAGCGTGGCAAAAAAAACGTAGCCAAATCTCGCATCAATTGCCACCCTCATAAAAGCGTGGCCATTGATCCTTTTCGCCACGCTTTTGAAGCGTAGCAAAAAAAATGTGGCTAAATCTCTATACAATCGCCACCCTCATAAAAGCGTGGTCATAGACCACTTTTGGCCACGCTTTTAAAGCGTAGCAAAAAAAAATGTGGCCATAGGCCTTTTTTCTTGTAGTGCTAATTGTTGAGAATTTCTGAATTTTAATGGGTTATGTTGGATTTATTGCCGTTGAGCTGTTATTTGGTATATTGTAATGTTAATGAACTTGGTTGGTGGTTGATTTGGAATTGGTTTTGAGGGGTATTGAAGGGTTGGATTTTGAATACTAAATGGTTTGCTGAAAATCAGGTTCTCTTGAAATAAAACAGCAACTTTGAAAGTGATTTAGTAACTCTATAGTGACTGAAATTATAAGAATTTAAATGTTAAGTAAATTATGTTAAGTGTAATTGTGAAAATTCAATTTTTAAGGTTTCGTATCAACTAGAGAATTAGTTATGATTTTTCAAAGTCAAACTCTAAAATATGATTTTCTGCATAATTTTAAACGAAGTCAGAAACTTTGAAAAGCTATAACTACTTACGTAATGATTGGAATTGCATGAGACTAAGTCTGGGTTAAACTTGGGGATATAAGAAACTAAACTGATAAATTTGAGACTTTTTAATTAAGATTATGATTTATGGTGAATTTTTGAATTGGGGATGTCAAATCCGGTTTTTCTGCAGAACGTTTAACACAGCAGCAACTTGATTCCTCTATTAGAAATTCTGCAGTTTGAATTTTGAAATGGAACCAATTTTAAATGAAATTTTGGTCCTAATAATTTAATTTCATAAAAATTTAGAATGGTTATAGTTGTGGTTTTAAAGATTTGGATTTACAGAGAAAGATGTATTATGCAGTAAAAGTCAGGCTTTGTTTTCTAAGTCAGTAAATTTGAGGCTTCATAATTTTTAATTCTGGAATGATATTGAGATGCAACCAATTGGAGGTGAAATTTGAGTATTTTTAGTATATATGATTCAAATTTCAGGGTTTTCCATATTTTAGTAAGTGAGTTATGGGACTTGGAAGAGGTTATGTTCAATGATTTGTAAAACAGACTTCAGCAAAAAATTAACTAACTTCCAAGCTACGTAACTCCTTCATTAAAAATGGTATGACCCTGGAACCAATTGAGAAAGAAATTTGAATAAGTTATATTTAATCACATAAATTTTGAAGGTGGTTGAATTTAATTTGGATTTTCTATGAAATTTCGAATGTTGTACGCTGCTGCTGTCTTCTGGATTTAAAACACTGCAGAGCAGTCATGGTTTTGCTTATATTCCCGAATCTAGAGTCAGCAAAAAATTATGATTTTTAGTTTAATAGAAAGCTCAATCCAAGACGGTCGCATGGATATAAAGTTTGCGTGATTCCGAATTCATTTGATATTTTAAAAACAAAATGGAAATCAGGCTGCCAAGTTGTGTTGGCAATTATTTTGGATATGGAATTTAAGAAATAGATTTTCTATACTATTATCAAATATTTTTGAGAATATATATTGTTGTGGCAACTACTGAAAGAGGCTGATGAAATGTTGAGAAAGAAGGAACCCGTAAGGGTGGCTAAGTCCTATTTTTAAAGGAGATTATGTCCAAATTTAGTCAAGTAGCAGATTCCCTTGTTCTCAAATGTGAATCCTTATGGCTAGTTCTCAGTGAAAATTTCTGTGTTTTCAATTTTTCAGTGCAGCAATAAACAACTTGTTTGGTATGCTTGTAGGATGGTTATTTGTTGGGACTGTCCGTGAATTTAGGGTTTTTTGAACTAACCTAGGGATTAGCATTTCTTGTTTCTTCTGAAATTGGTAATAGCAAGGTTTTACACTAAACAAAAGGGTGAATATAATGAGTTGTAACAGTGATGAATTTAAGCACTAAGAGTAAATTTTTGCATGAAAATTTCTCATTCCAATTTTACCAAAGAAATATATATGGGGACTACTAAATCATTTTGATTGAACACATCACTTTATAAATATCATGTAGATGATATGATATCACTATTTTTTGTCTTAATGATAGATTAGGAATTTTAATTTTATTTATTTTTCAGAGGTCATGCATCAACTTTATTTATGTGATTAGTGTGTAAACATTTTAAAAGTTTTTGTATCTATTTTCTTTGATTTTTCAAATAGCTCTGTGTTTTCCAAGATATTTTATAATTATTGATATGTAAAATCTTTAATTGCTAAATTGTAAATATTTTCCAGAACATGCTTGATTATGTCTCATTTTAAGACAGGAAGTTTAAAATAGAAATTATTTTGTATTTTATATTAATTTAGGATTAATATTTGTTAATTGATTATTTTGTTTACCTACTCTTGAATGTTCTTTACGAGGAATTTTTTGTTTTATTTTGTATACAGGATAATTTTTTTGGACTCGTAAAGACAAAAGGAGTTGACTAGTTGTTGTGGCACCCTGTATAAGATGAGATGTGTCTTATAATGAGTTTGGTTATCTAAATGTATTATTTTGATGTGTTCTTTACTTTTTGATAAGAGACTTTATCCGATATTATATGTAATGGATAAATTACACTCTATTTTGATTAGTGATGTAATGAATATCTAATTTTTAATGAAACTTTTATGATTTGGATTTATCAAATTTTTCATTTTTAGATTTATTTTGTGATTATCATCATTTTGGGATGTGATTATGATTTTAAAAAAATTAAATCTCATAACATAAAACAGGCTATGGTCACGGTAAAAACTGTGACCATAGATAAGCTATGGCCACAGTGAAAACCGTGACCATAGATAAGGCTATGTTCATGGTCAAGGTGGGGTAACCATAGAGGCTATGGTCATGGCGAAAAACTGTGACCATAGATAAGGCTATGGCCACGGTTTAAGGAAGGGGTGACCATAGGGGCTATGGTCACGGTTAAAACTGTGACCATAGATAAGGCTATGGTCACGGTTTTGGTTAGGGGTGACCATAGATAAGGCTATGGTCACAGTTTTGGTGAGGGGTGACCATAGAGGCTATGGTCACGGCCAAAACCGTGACCATAGATAAGGCTATGGTCACGGTTTAATGAGGGGTGGCCATAGGGGCCATGGTCACGGCTAAAATCGTGACCATAGCTAAGGCTATGGCCACGGTTTTTGGTGGGGTGACCATAGAGGCTTTGGTCACGGCCAAAGCTGTGACCATAGATAAGGCTATGGTCACGGTTTTGGGAAGGGGTGACCATAGAGACAATGGTCACGGTGAAAACCGTGACCATAGATAAGGCTATGGTCACGGTAAAAAAACGTGGCCTAAAGTGCTAGAATTTGAACATTACAACCGTGACCATAGAAACCGTGACCATAGATATAAAAACCGTGACCATAGGTCTATGGCCACGAGAGAATAGGCCACGGCGGAAAAACCGTGACCATAGGTCAAAAACCGTGACCATAGACCTACGGTCACCCTTTTTACTAGCTATGGTCACGGTTTTTCACCGTGACCATAGACCTTTTTTTTGTAGTGTTAAGGCACACTTTAGCTAAACAATTCAAGATAGCGTCGTTTAAAGAACGAGGGTAAGCACGACTTAAAAAAAAAAGAAAAAAAAAAGAAAAAAGAGGTGCAACTCGAGGACTTCCCAGGAGATCACCCATCCCAATACTACTCTCGCCAAAGCACGCTTAACTGCGGTGTTCTGATGGGATCCAGTGCATTAGTGCTGGTATGATCGCACCTATTAAGGTATGCGCACACAATTATCATAATCATGTCTTGCGACATAGGGTAAGTTGAGATGCGAAACCCTGCGGGGATCGTGCGAACTTGTCGAAAATCAGGTCATTGAGGCTCGTTTTAGCTAAACAATTCAAGATAGCGTCGTTTAAAGAATGAGGGTAAGCACGACGTAAAAAAAAAGAGGTACAACACGAGGACTTCCCAGGAGGACGGCCATCCTAGTACTACTCTCGCCCAAGCACGCTTAACTGCGGAGTTCTGATGGGATCCGGTGCATTAGTGCTGGTATGGTCGCACCTATTAAAGTATGCGCACACAATTATCATAAGCATGTCCCGCGACGTAGGGAAAGTTGAGCTGCGAAGCCCTGCGGGGCCCATACGAGCTTGTCGAAAATCAGGTCATTGAGGCTCGCTTTAGCTAAACTATTCAAGATAGCGTCATTTAAAGAACGAGGGTAAGCACGACATAAAAAAAATGTTGCATCACAAGGACTTCCCAGGAGGTCACCCATCTTAGTACTACTCTCGGTCAAGCACGCTTAACTGCGGAGTTCTAATGGGATCCGGTGCATGAGTGATGGTATGATCACACCTATAAAAGTATGCGCACACAATTATCATAAGCATGTCTCTCGACGTAGGGTAAGTCGAGCTGCGAAGCCCTGCGGGGCCCGTGCGAGCTTGCCGAAAATCAGGTCATTGAGGCTCGTTTTAGCTACACTATTCAAGATAGGGTCGTTTAAAGAACGAAGGTAAGAACAACGTAAAAAAAAAGAGGTGCAACCCGAGGACTTCCCAGGAGGTCACCCATCCTAGTACAACTCTCGCCCAAGCACGCTTAACTGCAAAGTTCTGTTGGGATCCGGTGCAACAGTGCTGGTATGATCGCACCTATTAAAGTATGCGCACACAATTATCATAAGCATGTCTCTCGAAATAGGGTAAGTCAAGCTGCGAAACCCGGCGGGGCCCGTGCGAGCTTGCCGAAATTCAGATCATTAAGGCTCGCTTTAGCTAAACAATTCAAGATAGCGTCGTTTAAAGAACGAGGGTAAGCACGACGTAAAAAAAAAAGAGGTGCAACACGAGGACTTCCTAGGAGGTAACCCATCCTAGTACTACTCTCACCCAAGCACGCTTAACTGCGGAGTTGTACTGGGATCCGGTGCATTAGTGCTGGTATGATCGCACCTATTAAAGTATGCGCACAAAATTATCATAAGCATGCCTCGCGGCGTAGGGTAAGTCGAGCTGCGAAGCCCTGCGGGGCCCGTGCGAGCTTGTCGAAAATCAGGTCATTGAGGCTCGCTTTAGCTAAAATATTCAAAGTAGCGTCGTTTAAAGAACGAGGGTAAGCACGACGTATAAAAAAAAAAAGAAAAAAATAGTGCATCACGAGGACTTCCCAGGAGGTCACCCATCCTAGTACTACTCTCGCCCAAGCACGCATAACTACGGAGTTCTAATGGGATCCGGTGCATGAGTGCTGGTATGATCACACCTATTAAAGTATGCGCACACAATTATCAAAAGCATGTCTAGCGACATAGGGTAAGTCGAGCTGCGAAGCCCTGCGGGGCCCGTACGAGCTTGTCGAAAATCAGGTCATTGAGGCTCGCCTTAGCTAAACTATTCAAGATAGCGTCGTTTAAAGAACGAGGGTAAGTACGACGTAAAAAAAATGTTGCATCACACGGACTTCACAGGAGGTCACCCATCTTAGTACTACTCTCGCTCAAGCACGCTTCACAGCGGAGTTCTAATGGGATCCGGTGCATGAGTGCTGGTATGATCGCACCTATTAAAGTATGCGCACACAATTATCATAAGCATGTCTCTCGACACAGGGTAAGTCAAGCTGCGAAACCCGGCGGGGCCCGTGCGAGCTTGCCGAAATTCAGATCATTAAGGCTCGCTTTAGCTAAACAATTCAAGATAGCGTCGTTTAAAGAACGAGGGTAAGCACGACGTAAAAAAAAAAGAGGTGCAACACGAGGACTTCCTAGGAGGTAACCCATCCTAGTACTACTCTCACCCAAGCACGCTTAACTGCGGAGTTGTACTGGGATCCGGTGCATTAGTGCTGGTATGATCGCACCTATTAAAGTATGTGCACAAAATTATCATAAGCATGCCTCGCGGCGTAGGGTAAGTCGAGCTGCGAAGCCCTGCGGGGCCCGTGCGAGCTTGTCGAAAATCAGGTCATTGAGGCTCGCTTTAGCTAAAATATTCAAAGTAGCGTCGTTTAAAGAACGAGGGTAAGCACGACGTATAAAAAAAAAAAGAAAAAAATAGTGCATCACGAGGACTTCCCAGGAGGTCACCCATCCTAGTACTACTCTCGCCCAAGCACGCATAACTACGGAGTTCTAATGGGATCCGGTGCATGAGTGCTGGTATGATCACACCTATTAAAGTATGCGCACACAATTATCAAAAGCATGTCTCGCGACGTAGGGTAAGTCGAGCTGTGAAGCCCTGCGGGGCCCGTGCGAGCTTACAAAAAATCAGGTCATTGAGGCTCGCTTTAGCTAAACTATTCAAGATAGCGTCATTTAAAGAACGAGGGTAAGAACAACGTAAAAAAAAAGAGGTGCAACCCGAGGACTTCCCAGGAGGTCACCCATCCTCGTACAACTCTCGCCCAAGCACGCTTAACTACGGTGTTCTAATGGAATCCGGTGCATGAGTGCTGGTATGATCACACCTATTAAAGTATGCGCACACAATTATCAAAAGCATGTCTAGCGACGTAGGGTAAGTCGAGCTGCGAAGCCCTGCGGGGCCCGTACGAGCTTGTCGAAAATCAGGTCATTGAGGCTCGCCTTAGCTAAACTATTCAAGATAGCGTCGTTTAAAGAACGAGGGTAAGTACGACGTAAAAAAAATGTTGCATCACACGGACTTCACAGGAGGTCACCCATCTTAGTACTACTCTCGCTCAAGCACGCTTAACAGCGGAGTTCTAATGGGATCCGGTGCATGAGTGCTGGTATGATCACACCTATTAAAGTATGCGCACACGATTATCATAAGCAGGTCTCGCGACTTAGGGTAAGTCGAGCTGCGAAGCCCTGCGGGGCCCGTGCGATCTTGCCGAAAATCAGGTCATTGAGACTCGCTTTAGCTAAACTATTCAAGATAGGATCGTTTAGAGAACGAGGGTAAGAACAACGAAAAAAAAAAAGAGGTGCAACCCGAGGACTTCCCAGGAGGTCACCCATCCTAGTACAACTCTTGCCCAAGCACGCTAAACTGCAGAGTTCTGTTGGGATCCAGTGCAACAGTGCAGGTATGATCGCACCTATTAAAGTATGCGCACACAATTATCATAAGCATGTCTCGCGACGTAGGGTAAGTCGAGCTGCGAAACCCTGCGGGGACCGTGCGAGCTTGTCGAAAATCAGGTCATTGAGGCTCGCTTCAGCTAAACTATTCAAGATAGTGTCGTTTAAAGAACGAGGGTAAGCATGACGTAAAAAAAAACGTTGCATCAAAAGGACTTCCTAGGAGGTCACCCATCTTAGTACTACTCTCGCTCAAGCACACTTAACTGCGGAGTTCTAATGGATCCGGTGCATGAGTGCTGGTATGATCAAACCTATTAAAGTATGCGCACACAATTATCATAAGCATGTCTTGTGACATAGGGTAAGCTGAGCCGCGAAACCCTGCGGGGCCCGTGCAAACTTGTCGAAAATCAGGTCATTGAGGATCGCTTTAGCTAAACAATTCAAGATAGCATCGTTTAAAGAATGAGGGTAAGCACAACGTAAAAAAAAAAGAGGTGCAACACGATGACTTCCTAGGAGGACACCCATCCTAGTACTACTCTCGCCCAAGCACGCTTAACTGCGGAGTTCTGATGGGATCCGGTGCATTAGTGCTGGTATGATCGCACCTATTAAAGTATGCGCACACAATTATCATAAGCATGTCCCGCGATGTAGGGTAAGTCTTGCTGCGAAGCCCTGCGGGGCCCGTGCGAGCTTGCCGAAAATAAGGTCATTGAGGCTCGCTTTAGCTAAACAATTCAAGATAGCGTCGTTTAAAAAACGAGGGTAAGAACAACGTAAAAAAAAAGAGGTGCAACCCGAAGACTTCCCAGGAGGTCACCCATCCTAGTACAACTCTCACCCAAGCACGCTTAACTGCAGAGTTCTGTTGGGATCCGGTGCAACAGTGCGGGTATGATCGCACCTATTAAAGTATGCGCACACAATTATCATAAGCATGTCTCTCGACGTAGGGTAAGTCAAGCTGCGAAACCCGGCGGGGCCCGTGCGAGCTTGCCAAAAATCAGATCATTAAGGCTCGCTTTAGCTAAACAATTCAAGATAGCGTCGTTTAAAGATCGAGGGTAAACACGACGTAAAAAAAAAGAGGTGCAACACGAAGACTTCTTAGGAGGTAACCCATCCTAGTACTACTCTCACCCAAGCACGCTTAACTGCGGAGTTGTACTGGGATCTGGTGCATTAGTGCTGGTATAATCGCACCTATTAAAGTATGCGCACAAAATTATCATAAGCATGCCTCGCGGCGTAGGGTAAGTCGAGCTGCGAAGCCCTGCGGGGCCCGTGCGAGCTTGTCGAAAATCAGGTCATTGAGGCTCGCTTTAGCTAAAATATTCAAAGTAGCGTCGTTTAAAGAACGAGGGTAAGCACGACGTATAAAAAAAAAAAGAAAAAAATAGTGCATCACGAGGACTTCCCAGGAGGTCACCCATCCTAGTACTACTCTTGCCCAAGCACGCTTAACTACGGAGTTCTAATGGGATCCGGTGCATGAGTGCTGGTATGATCACACCTATTAAAGTATGCGCACAAAATTATCAAAAGCATGTCTCGCGACGTAGGGTAAGTCGGGCTGTGAAGCCCTGCGGGGCCCTTGCGAACTTACCAAAAATCAGGTCATTGAGGCTCGCTTTAGCTAAACTATTCAAGATAGCGTCGTTTAAAGAACGAGGGTAAGAACAACGTGAAAAAAAAGAGGTGCAACCCGAGGACTTCCTAGGAGGTCACCCATCCTCGTACAACTCTCGCCCAAGCACGCTTAACTACGGTGTTCTAATGGAATCCGGTGCATGAGTGCTGGTATGATCACACCTATTAAAGTATGCGCACACAATTATCAAAAGCATGTCTAGCGACGTAGGGTAAGTCGAGCTGCGAAGCCCTGCGGGGCCCGTACGAGCTTGTCGAAAATCAGGTCATTGAGGCTCGCTTTAGCTAAACTATTCAAGATAGTGTCGTTTAAAGAACGAGGGTAAGTACGACGTAAAAAAAATGTTGCATCACACGGACTTCACAGGAGGTCACCCATCTTAGTACTACTCTCGCTCAAGCACGCTTAACTGCGGAGTTCTAATGGGATCCGGTGCATGAGTGCTGGTATGATCACACCTATTAAAGTATGCGCACACAATTATCATAAGCATGTCTCACGACTTAGGGTAAGTCGAGCTGCGATGCCCTGCGGGGACCCGTGCGATCTTGCCGAAAATCAGGTCATTGAGGCTCGCTTTAGCTAAACTATTCAAGATAGGATCGTTTAGAGAACGAGGGTAAGAACAACGAAAAAAAAAAAGAGGTGCAACCCGAGGACTTCCCAGGAGGTCACCCATCCTAGTACAACTCTCGCCCAAGCACGCTAAACTGCAGAGTTCTGTTGGGATCCGGTGCAACAGTGCAGGTATGATCGCACCTATTAAAGTATGCGCACACAATTATCATAAGCATGTCTCGCGATGTAGGGTAAGTCGAGCTGCGAAACCCTGCGGGGACCGTGCGAGCTTGTCGAAAATCAGGTCATTGAGGCTCGCTTCAGCTAAACTATTCAAGATAGTGTCGTTTAAAGAACGAGGGTAAGCACGACATAAAAAAAAACGTTGCATCAAAAGGACTTCCCAGGAGGTCACCCATCTTAGTACTACTCTCGCTCAAGCACGTTTAACTGCGGAGTTCTAATGGATCCGGTGCATGAGTGCTGGTATGATCAAACCTATTAAAGTATGCGCACACAATTATCATAAGCATGTCTTGCGACATAGGGTAAGCTGAGCCGCGAAACCCTGCGGGGCCCGTGCAAACTTGTCAAAAATCAGGTCATTGAGGCTCGCTTTAGCTAAACAATTCAAGATAGCGTCGTTTAAAGAACGAGGGTAAGAACAACGTAAAAAAAAAGAGGTGCAACACGATGACTTCCCAGGAGGACACCCATCCTAGTACTACTCTCGCCCAAGCACGCTTAACTGTGGAGTTCTGATGGGATCCGGTGCATTAGTGCTGGTATGATTGCACCTATTAAAGTATGCGCACACAATTATCATATGCATGTCCCGCGATGTAGGGTAAGTCTTGCTGCGAAGCCCTGCGGGGCCCGTGCGAGCTTGCCGAAAATAAGGTCATTGAGGCTCGCTTTAGCTAAACTATTCAAGATAGCGTCGTTTAAAGAACGAGGGTAAGAACAACGTAAAAAAAAGAGGTGCAACCCGAGGACTTCCCAGGAGGTCACCCATCCTAGTACAACTCTCACCCAAGCACGCTTAACTGCAGAGTTCTGTTGGGATCCGGTGCAACAGTGCTGGTATGATCGCACCTATTAAAGTATGCGCACATAATTATCATAAGCATGTCTCGCGACGTAGGGTAAGTCAAGCTGCGAAGCCCTGCGGAGCCCGTGCGAACTTGTCGAAAATCAGGTTGTTGAGGCTCGCTTTAGCTAAACTATTCAAGATAGCGTCGTTTAAAGAACGAGGGTAAGCACAACTTAAAAAAAAAAGAGGTGCAACATGAGGTCATTGGTGCACGAAATTGTGATCTCCAGGCTCGAACAAATCCTGGTAATGGCTCCAAAGCTTGGTGCTCTAATCTTAATTCATAATTGTCACAACCTCGATACAACTAACCAGCAAGTGCACTGGGTCGTCCAAGTAATACCTTACGTGAGTAAGGGTCGAATCCCACGGAGATTGTTGGTATGAAGCAAGCTATGGTCACCTTGTAAATCTCAGTCAGGCAGATATAAAGTGATAATGGTGTTTTCGAATATTATATAATAAAATAGGGATAGAGATACTTATGTAAATCATTGGTAAGAATTTCAGATAAGCGAATGGAGATGCTTTTTGTTCCTCTAAACCTCTGCTTTCCTGCTATCTTCATCCAATCAGTCTTACTCCTTTCCATGGCTGGCTGTATGCAAGGGCATCACCGTTGTCCGTGGCTACATCCCCTCCTCTCAGTGAATAATATGCTCACGCACCCTGTCACGGCACGGCTATTCATCTATCGGTTCTCGATCATGCTGGAATAGGATTCACCCTCCTTTTGCGTCTGTCACTAACGCCCAACAATCGCGAGTTTGAAGCTCGTCACAGTCATTCAATCATTGAATCCTACTCAGAATACCACAGACAAGGTTTAGACCTTCTGGATTCTCTTGAATGCCGCCATCATTCTAGCTTACGCCACGAAGATTCCTGTTAGGAGATCTAAGAGATATTCATTCTAGCTTAATTCATGTAGAACAGAAGTGTTTGTCAGGCACGCGTTCATAGGGGAGATGGTGATGAGCGTCACACATAATCATCACCTTCATCACGTTCTTGGGTGCGAATGGATATCTTAGAAGCGAAATAAGATGAATTGAATAGAAAACAGTAGTACTTGCATTAATCTTTGAGGAACAGCAGAGCTCCACGCCTTAATCTATTGAGTGTAGAAACTCTACCGTTGAAAATACATAAGTGAAAGGTCCAGGCATGGCCGAGATGGCCAGCACCCAAAATGTGATCAAAGGATCCTAAGGTGATCAAAAGATCCAAAGATGCCTAATACACTAGTAAGAGGTCCTATTTATAATAAACTAGCTACTAGGGTTTACATGAGTAAGTATTTGATGTATAAATCCACTTCCGGGGCCCACTTGGTGTGTGTTTGGGCTGAGCTTAAGTGTTTCACGTGCAGAGGCCAATTGTGGAGTTGAACGCCAGTTTTTGTGCCAGTTTGGGTGTTCAACTCTGGTTTTGGATCCTTTTCTGGCGCTGGACGCCAGATTTGGGCAGAAGGCTGGCGTTGAACGCCAGTTTACGTCGTCTATTCTTGGCGAAAGTATGGACTATTATATATTGCTGGAAATCCCTGGATGTCTACTTTCCAACACAATTGAAAGCACGCCATTTCGATTTCTGTAGCTCCCGAAAATCCACTTTGAGTGCAGGGAGGTCAGAATCCAACAGCATCAGCAGTCCTTTTTCAACCTCTGAATCTGATTTCTGCTCAAGTCCCTCAATTTTAGCCAGAAAATACCTGAAATCACAGAAAAACAAACTCATAGTAAAGTTCAGAAATGTGAATTTAACACAAAATCTATTAAAAACATCCCTAAAAGTAACCAGATTCTACTAAAAACATACTAAAAACAATGTCAAAAAGCGTATAAATTATCCGCTCATCACAACACCAAACTTAAATTGTTGCTTGTCCCCAAGCAACTGAAAATCAAAATAGGATAAAAAGAATAGAATATACTATAAATTCCAAACTATCAATGAAACAGAGTTTCAATCATATGAGCGGGACTTATAGCTTTTTGCCTCTTGAATAGTTTTGGCATCTCACTTTATCCATTTGAAGTTTAGAATGATTGGCATCTATAGGAACTCAGAGTTCAGATAGTGTTATTGATTCTCCTAGTTCAGTATGATGATTCTTGAACACAGCTATTTTATGAGTCTTGGCCGTGGCCCTAAGCACTTTGTTTTTCAGTATTACCACCGGATACATAAATGCCACAGACACATAATTGGGTGAACCCTTTCAGATTGTGACTCAGCTTTGCTAAAGTCCCCAATTAGAGGTGTCCAGGGTTCTTAAGCACACTCTTTTTTTTGCTTTGGACCTTGACTTTAACCGCTCAGTCTCAAGTTTTCACTTGACACCTACACGCCACAAGCACATGGTTAGGGACAGCTTGGTTTAGCCGCTTAGACCAGGATTTTATTCCTTTAGGCCCTCCTATCCACTGATGCTCAAAGCCTTGGGATCCTTTTTATTTCCCTTGCCTTTTGGTTTTAAGGGTTATTGGCTTTTTGCTCTTGCCTCTTGGTTTTAAGAGCTTTGGCTTTTTCTGCTTGCTTTTTCTTTTCAATCTATATTTTTTTTTCGCCTATTTTTTTTTTCTGCAAGCTTTGTTCTTTGCTGCTTTTTCTTGCTTCAAGAATCATTTTTATGATTTTTCAGATTATCAAATAACATGTCTCCTAGTCATCATTCTTTCAAGAGCCAACATATTTAACATTCTTAAACAACAACTTCAAAAGACATATGCACTATTCAAGCATACATTCAGAAAACAAGAAGCATTATCACCACATCAATATAATTAAACTAAGTTCAAGGAAAAATTCGAGACTCATGTACTTCTTGTTCTTTTAAATTAAAACAGTTTTTATTTTAAGAGAGGTGATGGATTCATAGGACATTTATAACTTTAAGACATAGTTACTAACTACTAATGATCATGTAATGAAGACACAAACACAGATAAGCACATAACATAGAAAACGAAAAACAGAAGAAATAAGAACAAGGAATGAATCCACCTTAGTAATGGTGGCGTTTCCTTCTTGAGGAACTAATGATGTCCTCGAGCTCTTCTATGTCTCTTCCTTGTCTTTGTTGCTCCTCCTTCATTGCTTTTAGATCTTCTCTGATTTCATGAAGGATGATGGAGTGCTCTTGATGTTCCACCCTTAGTTGCTTCCAATAATTGTGTGGAAGAAAATGTATCCCCTGAGGTATCTCAGGGATCTCTTGATTTGCAGTCAAATGTTCTACCACTGAGCTATAGACCCTTGACGGAAGCTTTTGTCTTCCCTTTCCTCTTTCTAGAGGTTTCTCTGGCCTTAGGTGCCATCAATGGTTATGGAAAAAACAAAAAAGCTATGCTTTTACCACACCAAACTTAGAATGTTGCTCGCCCTCGAGCAAAAGAAGAAAGAATAGAAGAAGAAGAGGATATGGAGGAGATGGATGGCTGTGTGTATTCGGCCATATGGGTGGGATTGGGTGGGGAAGAGATGTTGAATTTTTGAAGGTAAGTGGGTGTATGGGTGTGAGTGGTAAATGGAAGACAGAAGGGATGAGTGTTTATTGGGAATAGAGGATGATTGAGAAGAGAGAAGAGAGTGAGTGAAGGTAGGCGGGGATCCTGTGGGGTCCACAGATCTTGGGGTGTCAAGGCATTTACATCCCTGCACCAATTTAGGCATGCAAAATGCCCTTGCACACAACTCTGGGCGTTCAGCGCCAGGTTGGTGCCCATTTTGGGCGTTCAACGCCCCTTTGCTGCCATTTCTGGCGTTGAACGCCAGAACCATGCTTGTTCTGGGCGTTCAGCGCCAGGATGCTCCCATTCTGGGCGTTCAGCGCCAGAACTATGCTCTGTTCTGGCGTTTGAACGCCAGACAGATGCTCCTCCAGGGTGCGATTTTTCTTCTGCTGTTTTTGATTCCGTTTTTGATTTTTTTGTTTATTTTGTGACTCCACATGATCATGAACCTAAGAAAACATGAAAAACAATAAAAATAAGAATTAGATAAACATTGGGTTGCCTCCCAACAAGCGCTTCTTTAATGTCAATAGCTTGACAGTGGGCTCTCATGGAGCCTCACAGATGTGCAGAGCTTTGTTGAGACTCTTCAACACCAAACTTAGAGTTTGGATATGGGAGTTCAACACCAAACTTAGAGTTTGGTTGTGGCCTCCCAACACCAAACTTAGAGTTTAACTGTGGGGGCTCTGGTTGACTCTGCTTGGAGAGAAGCTTTTTCTGCTTCCTCTCCATGGTTGCAGAGGGAGATCCTTGAGTTTTAAACACAAGGAAGTTCTCATTCCATTGAAGGAATATTTCACCTCTGTCAACATCAATCACAGCTCTTGCTGTGGCCAGGAAAGGTCTTCCTAGGATGATGGATTCATCCTCTTCCTTTCCAGTATCCAGGACTATGAAATCAGCAGAGATGTAAAGGCCTTCAACATTTACTAACACGTCCTCTACTTGTCCATAAGCCTGTTTTCTAGAGCTGTCTGCCATCTCTAATGAGATTTTAGCAGCTTGCACCCCATAGATTCCCAGTTTCTCTATTACAGAGAGGGGCATGAGGTTTATTCCTGAACCAAGGTCACACAGAGCCTTAAGGATCATGGTGCCTATGGTACAGGGTATTATGAACTTTCCAGGATCCTGTCTCTTCTGAGGCAATGTCAGTTGATCCAGATCACTTAGTTCATTGATGAACAAGGGAGGTTCAACTTCCCAAGCATCAATGCCAAACAATTTGGCATTCAGCTTCATGATTGCACCAAGAAACTTGGCAGTTTGCTCTTCAGTGACATCCTCATTCTCTTCAGAAGAGGAATACTCATCAGAGCTCATGAAGGGCATAAGGAGGTTCAATGGAATCTCTATGGTCTCTAGATGAGCCTCAGAGTCCTTTGGTTCCTCAGAGGGAAGCTCCTTATTGATCACTGGACGTCCCAGGAGGTCCTCCTCCTTGGGATTCACGTCCTCTCCTCTCCTCACAGGTTCGGCCATGGCGCTTATGTCAATGGCCTTGCACTCTCCTTTTGGGTTCTCTTCTGTATTGCTTGGGAGAGTACTAGGAGGGATTTCAGTGATCCTTTTACTCAGCTGGCCCACTTGTGCTTCCAGATCTCTAATGGAAGACCTTGTTTCATTCATGAAACTTACAGTGGCCTTAGATAGATCAGAGACTAGATTTGCTAAATTAGAAGCATTTTGTTCAGAGTTCTCTGTCTGTTGCTGAGTTGATGATGGAAAAGGCTTGCTATTGCTAAACCTGTTTCTTCCACCATTATTAAAGCCTTGTTGGGGCTTTTGATCCTTCCATGAGAAATTTGGATGATTTCTCCATGTTGAGTTATAGGTGTTTCCATAAGGTTCACCTAAGTAATTTACCTCTGCTATTGCAGGGTTCTCAGGATCATAGGCTTCTTCTTCAGAAGATGCCTCTTGAGTACTGTTGGATGCAGCTTGCATTCCATGCAGACTCTGAGAGATCATATTGACTTGCTGAGTCAATATTTTATTCTGAGCCAATATGGCATTCAGAGTATCAACTTCAAGAACTCCCTTCTTCATAGGCGTCCCATTATTCACAGGATTTCTTTCAGAAGTGTACATGAACTGGTTATTAGCAACCATGTCAATGAGTTCTTGAGCTTCTGCAGGCATTTTCTTTAGGTGAATGGATCCACCTGCAGAAGTGTCCAGTGACATCTTTGATAGCTCAGATAAACCATCATAGAATATATCCAGGATGGTCCATTCTGAAAGCATGTCAGAAGGACACTTTTTGGTCAACTGTTTGTATCTTTCCCAAGCTTCATAGAGAGATTCACCTTCTTTCTGTCTGAAGGTTTGAACATCAGCTCTAAGCTTGCTCAGCTTTTGAGGAGGAAAGTACTTGGCTAAGAAAGCCGTGACCAGCTTATCCCAAGAGTTCAGGCTGTCTTTAGGTTGAGAATCCAACCATAATCTAGCTCTGTCTCTTACAGCAAAAGGGAAAAGCATGAGCCTGTAGACTTCAGGATCTACTCCATTAGTCTTAACAGTATCACATGTCTGCAAGAATTCAGTTAAGAACTGAAAAGGATCTTCAGATGAAAGTCCATGAAACTTGCAGTTCTGCTGCATCAGAGAAACTAATTGAGGTTTCAGCTCAAAGTTGTTTGCTCCAATGGCAGGAATGGAGATGCTTCTTCCATGTAAATTGGAATTAGGTGCAGTAAAGTCACCAAGCATCTTTCTTACATTATCATTATTTTCGGCTGCCATCTCCTCTGCCTGTTTGAAAATTTCTGAAAGGTTATCTCTGGATTGTTGTATTTTAGCTTCTCTTAATTTTCTCTTCAGAGTCCTTTCAGGTTCTGGATCTGCTTCCACAAGAATGTTCTTGTCCTTGCTCCTGCTCATATGACAAAGAAGAAGGCACAGAAAAATAATAATAATAATAATAGAGATCCTTTATACCACAGTATAGGGATCCCTTTGTGAGTGGAAGAAAAGAGGGGGAGACAAAGAATGTGATGTAAAGGAAGAAACACATCTGTGAGGATGGAAGAGAGGTGAGATGAGATGTTAGGATATGAATGAACAAATAGAATAGGATGGGGGAGGGATAATTTTCGAAAATTATTTTGAAAAAGAGTTAGTGATTTTTGAAAAATGGTTTTAAAAAAAAATGTTAGAAATTTTCGAAAAATTTTTAAAATTTAAAAATAAAAATAATTAGTTAATAAAAAAGAAATTTTTGAAAAAGAGGGGAGATATTTTCGAAAATTAGAGATAGAGAGAGTTAGTTAGGTAGTTTTGAAAAAGTTAAGAAACAAACAAAAACTTAGTTAGTTAGTTGAAACGATTTTTGAAAAGATAAGAAGTTAGGAAGTTGGAAAAGATATTTTGAAAAGATATTTTTGAAAAAGATAAGAAGATATTTTTGAAAAGATATGATTGAAATTAGTTTTTGAAAAAGATTTGATTTTTAAAATCACAATTAATGACTTGATTCACAAGAAATCACAAGATATGATTCTAGAACTTAAAGTTTGAATCTTTCTTAACAAGTAAGTAACAAACTTGAAATTTTTGAATCAAAACATTAATTGATTAGTTATTTTCGAAAATTTTATATAAAAATAAGAAAAAGATTTTTGAAAAAGATTTTTGGAATTTTCGAAAATAACTAAGAAATTTGAAAAAGATTTGATTTTTGAAAAAGATTTTGAAAAAGATAAGATTTTCAAATTGAAAATTTGATTTGACTCATAAGAAACAACTTTGATTTTTAAAAATTTTTGAAAAAGTCAACTCAATTTTCGAATTTGATGAGAGAAAAAGGGGAAGATATTTTTTTTTGATTTTTTGAATTTTTATGAAAACATGAAAATTATGCAATGCATGAAATTTTTAGATCAAAACATGAATGTATGCAAGAATGCCATGAATGTCAAGATGAACACCAAGAACACTTTGAATGTCAAGATGAACATCATAGACACAATTTTGAAAAATTTTTTTAATGCAAAGAAAACATGCAAGACACCAAACTTAGAATTCTTTAATGCTTACGCACTAAGGATTCAAGAATGCTTATGAAAAACAAGAAAAGACACAAAACATGAAATCATCAAGATCAAACAAGAAGACTTACCAAGAACAACTTGAAGATCATGAAGAACACTATGAATGCATGATATTTTCGAAAAATGCAAGATGCATATGCAAGTGACACCAAACTTATGATATGACTCAAGACTCAAACAAGAAACACAAAAATATTTTTGATTTTTATGATTTTCTAATAATTTTTTTTTGGATTTTTATTTTATATTTTTCGAAAAATTATTTAGAAAAAGGAAAAATAAGGATTCCAAAATTTTTAATATGAATTCCAGGAATCTTGCCATGTTAGTCTTAAAGCTCCAATCAAAGGGTCTGGCATGGCTTAACAGCCAGCCAAGCTTTAGCATATAATTACATGGGCTGGAGTGATTAGTTGAATACCAATCCCAAAGTAGTTTGGGTATGGCTTTACAGCCAGATAAGAATCAACATATTTCATGAAACACTAGAATTCATTCTTAAAAATTTTGAAGCCATAGAATAATTTATTTTTGAAAACATTTTTTTTTTTTGAAAACTTTTTTTTTTTTTCGAAAACAAGTGAGGAATTTTTGAAAGGTTTTTGAAAAATTTTTTTTGAAAAGAAAACAAAAAGAAAATTACCTAATCTGAGCAACAAGATGAACCGTTAGTTGTCCAAACTCGAACAATCCCCGGCAACGGCGCCAAAAACTTGGTGCACGAAATTGTGATCTCCAGGCTCGAACAAATCCTGGTAATGGCTCCAAAGCTTGGTGCTCTGATCTTAATTCATAATTGTCACAACTTCGATACAACTAACCAGCAAGTGCACTTGGTCGTCCAAGTAATACCTTACGTGAGTAAGGGTCGAATCCCACGGAGATTGTTGGTATGAAGCAAGCTATGGTCACCTTGTAAATCTCAGTCAGGCAGATATAAAGTGATAATGGTGTTTTTGAATATTATATAATAAAATAGGGATAGAGATACTTATGTAAATCATTGGTAGGAATTTCAGATAAGCGAATGGAGATGCTTTTGTTCCTCTGAACCTCTACTTTCCTGCTATCTTCATCCAATCAGTCTTACTCCTTTCCATGGCTGGCTGTATGCAAGGGCATCACCGTTGTCAGTGGCTACATCCCCTCCTCTCAGTGAATAATATGCTCACGCACCCTGTCACGGCACGGCTATTCATCTGTCGGTTCTCGATCATGCTGGAATAGGATTCACCCTCCTTTTGCGTCTGTCACTAACGCCCAACAATCGCGAGTTTGAAGCTCGTCACAGTCATTCAATCATTGAATCCTATTCAGAATACCACAGACAAGGTTTAGACCTTCCGGATTCTCTTGAATGCCGCCATCATTCTAGCTTACGCCACGAAGATTCCTGTTAGGAGATCTAAGAGATATTCATTCTAGCTTAATTCATGTAGAACAGAAGTGTTTGTCAGGCACGCGTTCATAGGGGAGATGGTGATGAGCGTCACACATAATCATCACCTTCATCACGTTCTTGGGTGCGAATGGATATCTTAGAAGCGAAATAAGATGAATTGAATAGAAAACAGTAGTACTTGCATTAATCTTTGAGGAACAGCAGAGCTCCACACCTTAATCTATGGAGTGTAGAAACTCTACCGTTGAAAATACATAAGTGAAAGGTCCAGGCATGGCCGAGATGGCCAGCCCCCAAAATGTGATCAAAGGATCATAAGGTGATCAAAAGATCCAAAGATGCCTAATACACTAGTAAGAGGTCCTATTTATAATAAACTAGCTACTAGGGTTTACATGAGTAAGTATTTGATGTATAAATCCACTTCCGGGGCCCACTTGGTGTGTGTTTGGGCTGAGCTTAAGTGTTGCACGTGCAGAGGCCAATTGTGGAGTTGAACGCCAGTTTTTGTGCCAGTTTGGGCGTTCAACTCTGGTTTTGGATCCTTTTCTGGCGCTGGACGCCAGATTTGGGCAGAAGGCTGGCGTTGAACGCCAGTTTACGTCGTCTATTCTTGGCGAAAGTATGGACTATTATATATTGCTGGAAATCCCTGGATGTCTACTTTCCAACGAAATTGGAAGTGTGCCATTTCGAGTTCTGTAGCTCCAGAAAATCCACTTTGAGTGCAGGGAGGTCAGAATCCAACAGCATCAGCAGTCCTTTTTCAACCTCTGAATCTGATTTCTGCTCAAGTCCCTCAATTTCAGCCAGAAAATACCTGAAATCACAGAAAAACACACAAACTCATATTAAAGTCCAGAAATGTAAATTTAACACAAAATCTATTAAAAACATCCCTAAAAGTAACCAGATTCTACTAAAAACATACTAAAAACAATGTCAAAAAGCGTATAAATTATCCGCTCATCAGACATTCTAGGAGATAACCCATCCTAGTACTACTCTCACCCAAGCACGCTTAACTGCGGAGTTCTGATGGGATCCGGTGCATTAGTGCTGGAATGATCGCACCTATTAAAGTATGCGCACACAATTATCATAAGCATGTCTCGCAGCGTAGGGTAAGTCAAGCTGCGAAGCCCTGTGGGCCCGTGCGAGCTTGTCGAAAATCAGGTCATTGAGGCTCGCTTTAGCTAAAATATTCAAGGTAGCGTCGTTTAAAAAACGAGGGTAAGCACGACGTAAAAAAAAAAAAAGAAAAAAAAAACAGTGTATCACGAGGACTTCCCAGGAGGTCACCCATCCTAGTACTACTTTCGCCCAAGCACGCTTAACTGCAGAGTTCTAATGGGATCCGGTGCATTAGTGCTGGTATGATCACACCTATTAAAGTATTCGCACACAATTATCATAAGCATGTCTCGCGACGTAGGGTAAGTCGAGCTGCGAAGCCCTGCGAGGCCCGTGCGAGCTTGCAGAAAATCAGGTCATTGAAGCTTGCTTTAGCTAAACTATTCAAGATAGCGTCGTTTAAAGAACGAGGGTAAGCACGACGTAAAAAAAAGAAAAAAAAAAAGAAAAAAGAGGTGCAACACGAGGACATCCCAGGAGGTCACCCGTCCTAGTACTACTCTCGCCCAAGCACGCTTAACTGCGGAGTTCTGATGGGATCCGGTGCATTAGTGTGGTATGATCGCACCTATTAAAGTATACGCACACAATTATCATAATCATGTTTTGCGACGTAGGGTAAGTTGAGCTGCGAAACCCTACGGGGCCCGTGCGAGCTTGTCGAAAATCAGGTCATTGAGGCTCGCTTTAGCTAAACAATTCAAGATAGTGTCGTTTAAAGAACGAGGGTAAGCACGACGTAAAAAAAAAGACGTGCAACACGAGGACTTCCCAGGAGGACACCTGTTCCGAGGGTTACCTGAAACTGTAGGTCGATCTCGGACGAGATCTTCTGTACTGGTCGGAGATGACGTGTCCGGCTGGCTGGTGGCGGCCGGAGCTGTTGTGTCCGACTTGTTGGACTAGTTGCACTTCTGATCCTTTGCCACCGGAGGGTGGGGGGTACCTACAAGAGACTCCGATGCTTAAGTTAGCATGGGTATTAAACAGGTTTTATGTAGAATCAGAGTCTGAGTTATACTTGGGTGCTCCAGTGTATTTATAGTGTTGAGATGTGACCTTCGTTGGGTAAGATAAGTTAGTTATCTTATCTTATCTTTATCTTTAGAGTTGAGGTCAGCGTATCTTTATTGGAACCGCCCTTATCTCTATAGCCTTAGGCCGCCTTAGGATTTGGGTCGTGTTCCTCTATTTGGGCCTTTTACTGGGCTCTCTTGTTGATTTGGCCGAGCTCTTTGAGACGAGGTCGGATAGTCTGTCCTGAAGAGGTTGGTCGCTTTACCTCGAATCATCCCAGGTCGGACAGCTCGACCTAGGGTATGAACAGTGCCCCTGCTTGAGCTCGATCTTCTCTTTGAGGTCGAGTCCTGGACTTCGATCCTTCTTAAAGTCGAACTCAAGCATTTGTCGATTCCTTTCTTTGTAGGGTCTTTTTTGAATGTAGAACGTTTCCCTCTAGAAGCGCGCGCTTTTGTATTAGCGCTTTTTTGGGAATGCAAGCAGTTTTAATATCTGCATTTAATTGATATTAATTTTGCCCTTCATTCTCTCTTGGCTTTTTGAATTTCGCGATCAAAAACGGTTTCTTTTCTTCATTTTTTCTTCCTAACTTCTCCCTTTACTCTCTCGTTTTCCGTTTCTCTCATCTGCTCTCTGTCTTTCGCTTGCGCTTCTGCTTTCTTGTGTTTGCGGCATCATTCGGCATTTTTCTGGGCAGCCTCTATCCCTGTGCTTCCACTTTTTCTCGAAGCTTCTTTCGTCTCCAGGTTAGTCCCATTTCATATTTTCCTCATTGTTTTTGACTTTGCGATGGAGTTTTTGATCTTCTTTTTGGAGAAAGTTTGGATCTTTCTGTTTTTATCATGCTTGACTTTGTTGCATGCTTTGGGATTTCTTCATTTTCTGCATGATTGCCTTTGCTTAATGCTTTTTAGGGTTTTTCGCATGCTATCGCCTTTCCTGTTTTGTGCTTTCGATGGTGGTTTTCGCCTAATTCTGAGAAAGGTTGTGCCTTTGGTGATTTTCTGTTTGGCATTGTTGACGTTTGACAGTGCTTTCGCTGGTAGACTGTAGAAAGATAGTTACTTTGATGACTTTGCATTTTTTTAACTTGATGGACGAAATGCTTACTGCTTTGGGTCTTCTTTCCTTGTTTTGAGAGATACTGGGGTGTAGGTTTTTCCTAGGAATCTTGCTTTGTTATTGCCTCCAAAGGATGCCCCAGGACTTTTGGCTTGAGTCTTGAGGTTTTCCTTTTGTTTATCCGCCCGTCGAGATGTTTTGACCCGTGCCCGAGATGGTTTTGAGTAATCCGCTCTTCTTTTCTTTTGTAGGATCTTAGTTGACCTCATGTCTTCCCGAAATAACGTCGTAGCGACGCCTTCCCAGGTCCCTACGGGTATGGCCGATTGGGTGGACTCCATGGTTCTCATGTGTGTCTCACTGGTTGACTCTGAGTTTTGTTCTCAGCTTAGCCAGTTTCACAGTGTCTGTAGTAACTCTGGTGAAGAGAAGAATTATGAGCTTGTTCCTCCTTCCTCTGATGAGAGAGTCTGTTTCTCAACTCGAGTTGTTGACAATCGCCCTTTCTTTTATGCTTATGATTTTTTCTTTGGTCAACTCGGGGTTACTCTTCCCTTTACTCCATTTGAAATCGACTTGTTATGGTCTTGTAATGTTGCCCCTTCTCAACTTCACCCCAACTCCTGGGGTTTTATTAAAATCTTCCAATTATTGTGTGGTAGTTTTGGTATTCCAGCTTCCCAATCTCTCTTTTTCTACTTGTTTGTCTTGACTAAGCCTGGTGTGGTGAAAAAGAAGTCAGCTTGGGTCTCCTTCCGTTCTACCCAAGGAAAGAAAGTTTTCTCCATGTTTGACGAATCATTTCGGGATTTTAAAAACTATTTTTTCAAGGTCCGAGCTGTTAAAGGATCTTGGCCCTTTTTCTTGGATGAAAATGATGAGCCCGCCTTTCCCCTAGAGTGGCAGAATGATGTTAGGGTCTCCAGGTACTCTTGGGACATGTTGGATGAGGCTGAGCGAGCCTTTGTGACTGTTTTAGAGGAGCGTTGGGGTCAGCCTCCCCATCTTGACACAAAGAAGTTTCTAACCAATCCTTCTCTTCTTCAATCTGAACTGGGTATCTTGTGTTTCCTTTGCTGTTTGTCTTACGATGCTTCTAGTTGTATTTTCAACTTGTTTGATTTGTAGCTTGACTTCTATTTTATTTACAGAGGCAATGAAGAATAATGAGTCTATGAAAGCTTTTAAGAGGGCACAGAAGGCGACTGCTGCCCGGAATGTTGCCGCTCGGGCTGCTGGGGAGGGGTCCTCCCAGCCCCGTGAGAAGCCGGCCGTGCCGAGCTCTCCCGGGGTGAGGAAGGCGATCCCAGTACCTCGGGTTCGTTTGGTGGATTCTCCTTCTTCTTCTGCGATTCCATCCGCCGCTCCTCCGAGTAAAAAGCAAAAGACTTCTGAGCCTTTCGACCTCAACGCTCCTGATTTCAACGCCATTGAGTTTATAGATCAACAAATTGGGCCATATGGTACCATTCCTATGGATGATGTGTCCATTCTTCATCATTTGGAGTTTATGGCTCAGAATCATGTGAGGATGGCCTTTATGTCGGCTGCACTTCATCGCACTGCCCAGAATCTTCCTCTCCACGCTACCGAGGCGTTTATGGAGGAGGCGAAATGAGAGTTTGACCGGATGAAGGGTTTGAAGGAGGAGCTCGAGGTGAAGGTGGTCAAGTTGGAGAAGGACCTCGAAAATGAGAAGGCGAGTTCTAAGGCGCTGGCTGCTTCCTTGAGGTTGGCTGAGGATGCGGCCATGATGCACAAGGACAGCTATGTGACTTCCTATAGGGAGGGGAGGCGCCTGAGGGAAGAACTCGACAATGCCCAGGAGGATTATGCTGAGCTCCAAAGTCATCTTGTCGGCAGCGTAACTGCTGCTTACGAGAACTTGAAAGAGCAAGTCCGAATTATTGCTCCCGAGGCCGATCTTACCCTTTTGAGCTTGGATAATGTTGTCAGAGACGGCAAGATTGTCCCTGATGATGAGGGTGATGATGATGAAGTTGTTCCTCCCCTTGTGTCTTCCACCAAAGTGCCGACTTCTTCCACTCCTCCTGTTGTACCTGACCTGGATTGCCAGATCCTGAATCGGAAGGATGGGACTGTTGATGCGGTGCCGCTTCAAACTCGCCCTCCTTCTCCTGGTCCTGATGTCGCCAAGAAAGCTCATGATGCTGTCGAGAAAACTTCTGATGTTTGTTGATTGTAGTTGGCCCGGCTTGTGGGCGTTTTTTGGAACTTTATTAAGATGTTGACTTTTTAGTTGCTTTCCTAGCAACTTTTTATTTAAAAAACGGACAAGTAGCTTGCTACCCTTTGGGTAGTCAGTGTTAGTGGCCCTTCAAGGCCTTTATAACTTTATATAATTTGGTTTTCTTGCTCTGCGTGTGTTCTTTACTGCCTTGTGACCGACTTCTTTGCGTTGGTCCCCTGATAGACTCTTTTTCATAATCCTCTTTCTCGGACCTTCGTGAGGTCTCTTTCAGAGATTGCTTGGATTTTTGTAGTGGATCGACCTCGTCGGGTCGACTTCTTCTAAGCTGTTTTGTAATCCTCTTTCTTGGACCTTTGTTAGGTCTCTTTCAGGGATTACTTCTTGTCTTTTGTAGGAGGTCGACTTCGTTAGGTCGATCTCTTCTAAGTTATTTCGTAATCCTCTTTTTTGGACCTTGGTTAGGTCTCTTTCAGGGATTACTTTTATAACTTTTTCATCTTGGGCTAGATTTGCTAGGTCGAGTCCTTTTAAGTTAAAGTAATCCTCTTTAATAGGGTTGGCCAGACCTCTTTCCAGGGTTTACTTATAACTTGGGTTGACTTGGTCCGACTTCCGAACGCCGGCTAGTCTTTAAGTTATTTTATTAGCTATCCGTAACACCTCGTCAGGTTCTTTTTTAGATTGCTTTCTATAACTTCTTACATTATTCTGTGTTCATCTTTGCCGATTTGTAGAAAGTGGTTGGCATCTTTAGCTCGTCCTTTGGGTGAATCGCGTTTTTACCTTTATCGGATGACTCATCTTTATCGTGGTCGTGCAGTGAAATTGTTTTTCACTTTCTGCCGACCTGTAGCTTTATAATCGGATGATGAATACTTCAGATTAATGCGTCTTGAAATCTTTGTAGAATGCCTAGATAAATTTTATTCAAAGAAAAATGCAAATATATACATATGGGAATTTTCTCATCCTCTTACGTTGGGTATGTCTCAACCTGGTGCCTCATTAAAAAAAACTTTTTCAGGAAAAAGAGCACATCTACTGATGAGATCCTTTACCTTTTCTAACTGTAGTACCTTCTTAGGTTGCAGGCATGCCATGACCTTGGAAGCTCCCGTCCGTCGAGTTCGGACACTCTGTAGTAGCCCTTCCCGAGTACTTCTATGACTCAGTATGGTCCTTTCCAATTGGCTGCCAGCTTTCCCTCTCTGGGTCGTGTTGTTCCGATGTCGTTTCGGATTAAGATGAGGTCGTTTTCAGCGAAACTTCTTGGTACTACCCGTTAGTTATATCTAGAAGCCATTCGGCGTTTTAGTGCTTCTTCTCTGATCCGAGCTCTTTCCTGAACCTCAGGTAGTAGGTCGAGTTCTTCCCTCTAGAGTTGGGAGTTTGCTCCCTCATTATAATGGACTGCCCTATGCGATCCTTCCTCAATTTCTATTGGAATCATTGCATCCGTTCCGTATGTTAGCCGGAATGGGGATTCCTTTGTGGTGGAATGTGGCATTGTTCGATATGCCCATAGGACTTGTGGGAGTTCCTCTGCCCAGGCTCCCTTTGCATCCTACAATCTCCGTTTTAACCCTGCCAATATGACTTTGTTGGCGGCTTCGGCCTGTCCGTTAGCTTGGGGGTGTTCGACAGAGGTGTACTGGTGCTTTATATTCAAATCGGCTACTAATTTTCTGAAGCCCGTATCTCTGAATTGGGTGCCATTGTCTGTGGTTATTGAGTACGGGACCCCAAATCTTGTGACAATGTTTCTGTATAAGAATTTTTGGCTTCTTTGGGCAGTGGCATTGGCTAATGGTTCTGCTTCGATCCACTTTGTAAAGTAATCTACCCCTACTATGAGGAATTTAACTTGCCCTGATCCCTGGGGAAAAGGGCCGAGAAGGTCGAGTCCCCATTTCGCAAAAGGCCAAGGGGCAGTCACGCTGATGAGTTCTTCTGGCGGGGCGATGTGGAAATTGGCATGTTTCTGACATGATGGACATGTCTTTACGAATTCTGTAGATTCTTTCTGTAAAGTTGGCCAGTAAAACCCTGCCCGGAGTATCTTTTTGGCAAGAGCCCGTGCTCCGAGATGATTGCCGCAGATGCCGCTGTGTACCTCTTCTAACACTTCCCTGGTGTGGGAGGTCGGCACACATTTTAGTAATGGTACCGAGATCCCTCTTTTGTATAGGATGTTGCTTATGATGGTGTAATACTGTGCCTCCCTTTTTAGCTTCTTTGCTTCCTTGTCTTCTGCGGGGAGTGTTCCTGTTTTGAGGTAGTTAATTATGGGGGTCATCCATCCTTGGTCCTGGCCTGTTATGGTTAGGACTTTTTTCGTTTCCGAGATTGATGGGTTCTGTAACATTTCCTGGATGAGGCTTCTATTTTTGCCCCCTGGTTTGGTGCTGGCCAGTTTTGAGAGTGCGTCAGCTCGAACATTTTGCTCACGGGGTATGTGGCAAATCTTGTATTCCCCGATTCGTTCGAGCTGTTGCTTGGTCTTATCCAAATATCTTTTCATGGTGGGATCTTTGGCTTGGTAGCTCCCTGCTATCTGTGATGTGACCACTTGTGAATCACTATAAATGTTAAGTTTTCGAGCTCCCACCTCCTCAGCCAGTTTTAGACCAGCTAGCAATGCTTCGTATTCCGCCTGGTTATTTGAAGTCGGGAATCCGAACTTGAGGGAGAGCTCAATTTGGGTTCCCTGGTTGCTTTCTATTATAATTCCTGCGCCACTTCCCGTTTTATTTGAAGAACCATCCACATACAGATTCCACTCTATGGGGGCTTCTAGGGCATCTGTGAATTCGGCGATAAAATTGGCCAAGTATTGTGATTTGATGGCGGTCCGAGCTTCATATTGGAGGTCGAATTCTGACAGCTCGACTGCCCATTGTAGAATTCTGCCTGCTAAATCTGTTTTCTGCAGTATTCCCTTTAAGGGCTGATTAGTTCGAACTTTAATGGTGTGGGCCTGGAAGTAGGGGCGGAGTCACCGAGATGTTAAAACGAGAGTGTAAGCAAATTTTTCTATTTTCTGATAGTTCAGCTCGGATCCCTGCAGTGCTTTGCTAATGAAGTAGACGGGTTGTTGCCCGTTTTCGCTTTCGCGGACCAGTGCTGACGCTACTGCCTTGTCTCCTACTGCAAGATATAGTATGAGTGGTTCTCCTTCTTGTGGTCGGGATAGGATAGGTGGCTGTCCTAAGAACTTTTTAAAGTCTTGGAACGCTTGTTCGCATTCTGTCGTCCACTCGAACTGTTTTCCCTTTCTTAAAGTAGCATAGAAGGGGAGAGATCTTATTGCGGCTCCTGCTAAGAATCGGGATAGGGCAGCCAACCTCTCGTTGAGTTATTGTACTTCTTTTACGCAGGTTGGGCTTTTCATGTTGAGTATGGCCTGGCATTTATCTGGATTTGCTTCGATTCCTCTTTGTGTGAGCATGAAGCCCAAGAATTTGCCTGCTTCTACCGCAAAGGTGCATTTTGTTGGATTGAGTCGCATATCATGTTTCCGGATGGTGTCGAACACCTGGGCTAGGTCGGTCAACAGTGTCTGTTCGCTTTTTGTTTTAATTAGCATGTCGTCCACATAAACTTCCATGATTTTCCCGATGTGATCCGAGAAGACTTTATTCATCAATCTTTGATAAGTGGCTCCTGCGTTCTTAAGGCCGAAAGGCATTACGATGTAGCAGTAGTTTGCCTTTGGCATTAAAAACGAGGTCTTTTCCTGGTCCGGTGGGTACATGGGGATTTGGTTGTATCCTGAATACGCGTCCATAAACGAGAGATATTTATATCCAGAGGAAGCATCTACCAGGGCGTCAATACTCGGGAGTGGGTATGGGTCTTTTGGGCAAGCTTTGTTAAGATCTGTGTAATCGATGCACATTCGCCACTTCCCATTTGATTTTTTCACCAAAACGACGTTGGCTAGCCATAGTGGGTATTTAACTTCTCTTATAAATCCAGCTTCCAGCAGTGCCTGCACTTGCTCTTCCACAGCTTGGGATCGCTCTGGCCCGAGTTTTCTTCGTTTCTGCTGGACCGGTCGAGATCCTGGATAAACTGCCAACTTGTGACACATTAGTTTAGGGTCTATGCCTGGCATGTCTGCGGCTTTCCATGCAAAAAGGTCGGCATTATCTCGCAAAAATTGTATTAGCCGTTCTTTTGCATCTCCTTTGAGGATTGTGCCGATATTAATTGTTTTTTCCGAGGTGTCCCCGATCTGAATTTTTTCTATCTCGCCCTCTGGTTGGGGGCGAAACTCTTCTCATCGTTGAACTCCGACCAGCTCTATTGTGTGGAACTCTTCTCCTTTGCCCCTGAGGTTGAGGCTCTCGTTGTAACAACGACGCGCCATCCTCTGGTCTGCTTTTATCGTGGCTATCCCTTTTGGAGTTGGGAATTTCATGCATAGGTGTGGGGTCGAGACTATTGCCCCGAGTTGGTTGAGCGTGGTCCGGCCTATGAGAGCATTGTAGGCTGAGCTTACGTCGGCTACAATGTAGTCTATTTTGAGGGTCCTGGATTGGTCTCCCTTTCCAAAGGTTGTATGCAGTGGTATGTATCCTAATGGTCAAACCGGAGTGTCTCCTAGCCCGAACAAACTGTTTGGATATGCTTTAAGTTCTTTTTCTTCTAAGCCGAGTTTATCAAAGGCTGTTTTGAATAAGATGTCGGCAGAACTCCCTTGATCTATTAGCGTCTGATGTAGGTTGGCATTTGCCAATATGATAGTGATAACCATTGGATCGTCGTGTCCTGTAATGATGCCGGTTGCGTCCTCTTTAGTGAATGTTATTGCCGGGATGTTGAGTGCTCCCTCCTCTCCTTCGACATGGTATACCTCTTTGAGGTATCTTTTACGAGAGGATTTGGAGATCCCTCCTACTGTAAAGCCGCCATGTATCATGTGGACATGTCTTTCTGGCGTCCGAGGTGATCGTTCCGCTCGTTCCGTGTCTTCATCCCTTCGTCTCTTTCTTTGCTCGTCATCTCGTGTGGCCAGAAATCGGTCTAGTTTTCCATCCCTTACCAATTTTTCTATGATATTTTTTAATTCGAAGCATTCGTTGGTGGAGTGTCCCCGGACCCGATGATATTCACAATACTCCTTTCAGTTTCCTCCTCCCTTTTTGCCTTTGAGCGGCTGTGCTGGGGGAATTTTTTCCGTATGGCAGACCTCTTTATATATTTCGACCAGGGATGCTCTAAGAGGAGTATAGTTATGGTACTTCTTAATTTTCTCCCCTTTTCTATCGTTTTTTCTTTTGGATTCTTTGTCTCTGTTACGGTGGGAAGCTCCCGACTTCGAGGATTCTCCTAACTGAGCGTTTTCTTCCATATTGATGTATTTTTCTGCTCGCTCCTGTACTTCGTTGAGGGTGGCCGGGTACTTTTTTGATATAGATTGGCTGAAAGGTCCCTCTTGTAGGCCGTTGATGAGTCCCATGATTGCGGCCTCCGTGGGTAAACTTTGTATGTCCATGCATGTTTTGTTGAATCTTTCCATGTAGTTTCGAAGGCTCTCCCGATCTCCTTGTTTGATTCCTAATAAACTGGGGGCGTGTTTAGCTTTATCCTTTTGAATGGAAAATCTGGCTAGGAATTTTTTGGCTAAGTCGTCGAAGCTTGAGATGGATTTTGGGGGTAAGTTGTCGAACCACCGAATAGCTGTCTTTGTGAGAGTGGTTGGGAAGGCTTTACAGCGAACAGCATCTGGGGCGTCAGTGAGGCACATTCTGCTTCTGAAGTTACTAAGATGGTGGTTGGGATCCGTGGTGCCGTCGTACAGGGTCATATCCGGGAGTTTGAAGTCTTTTGGAATTTTGGTTTTCATGATTTCCCTAGTGAAGGGGTCTTGCTCTTTGTGTGAATTTTCTTTGAGATTAGCGTGAGGGGCTTCTGATTTGAGATCGGCTTCCAATTGCTGCAGTTTTTCTTCTAACTCCCGACGTCGCCGCATCTCTCTTTGTAGATCTCTTCCGATTTCTCGTTGTTGCTGGGTTTCTTTTTCCAGTTGTTTTAGGCGATTTAAGAGTGCTTCTATGGCTCCTGAATTTGGCAAATCTTTGTCTTTGCTGGTCTCCGGAGTGTCATGTAGCGTGACATCTGCGTTCTTGTGCGGTGTTCGATCTTCCAGACCTGAATCGTGGTCATTGTCATGGTTGTCCGCCATGGTGATGGGATGACTTCCAGGTTCCCCGGCAACGGCGCCAATGTTCCGAGGGTTACCTGAAATTGTAGGTCGATCTCGGACGAGATCTTCTGTACAGGTCGGAGATGACGTGTCTGGCTGGCTGGTGGCGGCCGGAGCTGTTGTGTCTGACTTGTTGGACTAGTTGCACTTCTGATCCTTTGCCACCGGAGTGTGGGGGGTACCTGCAAGAGACTCCGATGCTTAAGTTAGCATGGGTATTAAAAAGGTTTTATGTAGAATCAGAGTATGAGTTATACCTGGGTGCTCCAGTGTATTTATAGTGTAGAGATGTGACCTTCGTTGGGTAAGATAAGTTAGTTATCTTATCTTATCTTTATCTTTAGAGTTGAGGTCAGCATATCTTTATTGGAACTGCCCTTATCTCTATAGCCTTAGGCCGCCTTAGGATTTGGGTCGTGTTCCTCTATTTGGGCCTTTTACTGGGCTCTCTTGTTGATTTGGCCGAGCTCTTTGAGACGAGGTCGAATAGTCTGTCCTGAAGAGGTTGGTCGCTTTACCTCGAATCATCCCAGGTCGGACAGCTCGACCTAGGGTATGAACAACACCCATCCTAGTACTACTCTCGCCCAAGCACGCTTAACTGCGGAGTTCTGATAGGATCCGGTGCATGGTGCTGGTATGATTGCACCTATTAAAGTATTCGCACACAATTATCATAAGCATGTCCCGCGACGAAGGGTAAGTCGAGCTGCGAAGCCCTGCGGGGCCCGTACGAGCTTGTCGAAAATTAGGTCATTGAGGCTCGCTTTAGCTAAACTATTCAAGATAGCGTCGTTTAAAGAACGAGTGTAAGCATGATGTAAAAAAAAACGATGCATCACAAGGACTTCCCAGGAGGTCACCCAACCTAGTACTACTCTCGCTCAAGCACGCTTAACTGCGGAGTTCCAATGGGATCCGGTGCATGAGTGCTGGTATGATCATACCTATTAAAGTATGCGCACACTATTATCATAAGCATGTCTCGCGACGTAGGGTAACTCGAGCTGCGAAGCCCTGCGGGGCCCGTGCGAGCTTTGCGAAAATCAGGTCATTGAGGCTCGCTTTAGCTAAACTATTCAAGATAGCGTTGTTTAAAGAACGAGGGTAAGAACGACGTAAAAAAAAAAGAGGTGGAACCCGAGGACTTCCCAGGAGGTCACCCATCCTAGTACAACTTCGCCTAAGCCCGCTTAACTGCCGAGTTCTGTTGGGATCCGGTGCAACAGTGCTAGTATGATCGCACCTATTAAAGTATGCGCACACAATTATCATAAGCATGTCTCGCGACGTAGGGTAAGTCGAGCTGCGATGCCCTACGGGGCCCGTACGAGCTTGCCGAAAATCAGGTCATTAAGGCTCGCTTTAGCTAAACAATTCAAGTTAGCATCGTTTAAAGAATGAGGGTAAGCACGACGTAAAAAAAAAAGAAAAAAAAAAGAAAAAAGAGGTGCAACACGAGGACTTCCCAAGAGGTCACCCATCCTAGTACTACTCTCGCCCAAGCACGCTTAATTGCGGAGTTCTGATGGGATCTGGTGCATTAGTGCTGGTATGATCGCACCTATTAAAATATGCGCACACAATTATCATAATCATGTCTTGCGACGTAGGGTAAGTTGAGCTGCGAAACCCTACGGGGCCCGTGCGAGCTTGTCGAAAATCAGGTCATTGAGGCTTGCTTTAGCTAAACAATTAAAGATAGCGTCGTTTAAAGAACGAGGGTAAGCATGACGTAAAAAAAAATGTTGCATCACGAGGACTTCCCAGGAGGTCACCCATCCTAGTACTACTCTCGTTCAAGCACGCTTAACTGTGGAGTTCTAACGGGATCCGGTGCATGAGTGCTGGTATGATCACACGTATTAAAGTATGCGCACGCAATTATCATAAGCATGTCTCGCGACATAGGGTAAGTCGAGCTGCGAAACCCTGTGGGGCCCGTGTGAGCTTGTCGAAAATCAGGTCATTGAGGCTCGCTTTAGCTAAACTATTCAAGATAGCGTCGTTTAAAGAACGAGGGTAAGAACGACGTAAAAAAAAAGAGGTTCAACCAGAGGACTTCCTAGGAGGTCACCCATCCTAGTACAACTATCGCCCAAGCACGCTTAAGTGCAGAGTTCTGTTGGGATCCGGTGCAACAGTGCTGGTATGATCGCACCTATTAAAGTATGCGCACACAATTATCATAAGCATGTCTCGCGACGTAGGGTAAGTCGAGCTTCGAAGCCCTGCGGGGCCCGTGCAAGCTGGGAATCTATGGGGTGCAAGCTGCTAGAATCTCATTAGAGATGGCAGACAGCTCAAGAAAACAGGCTTATGGACAAGTAGAGGACCTGTTAGTAAAGGTTGAAGGCCTTTACATCCCTGCTGATTTCATAGTCCTGGAAACTGGAAAGGAAGAGGATGAATCCATCATCCTAGGAAGACCTTTCCTGGCCACAGCAAGAGCTGTGATTGATGTTGACAGAGGTGAAATATTCCTTCAATGGAATGAGAACTCCCTTGTGTTTAAAACTCAAGGATCTCCCTCTGCAACCATGAAGAGGAAGCATGAAAAGCTTCTCTCAAAGCAGAGTCAACCAGAGCCCCCACAGTCAAACTCTAAGTTTGGTGTTGGGAGGCCACAACCAAACTCTAAGTTTGGTGTTGAATTCCCATATCCAAACTCTAAGTTTGGTGTTGGAGAGTCTCAACAAAGCTCTGCACATCTGTGAGGCTCCATGAGAGCCTACTGTCAAGCTATTGACATTAAAGAAGCACTTGTTGGGAGGCAACCCAATGTTTATCTAATCCTTATTTTTATTGTTTTTCATGTTTTCTTAGGTTCATGATCATGTGGAGTCACAAAATAAATATAAAAATTGAAAACGGAATCAAAAACAGCAGAAGAAAAATCACACCCTGGAGGAGCATCTGTCTGGCGTTCAAACGCCAGAACAGAGCATAGTTCTGGGCGTTGGCGTTGAACGCCCAGAATGGGAGCATCCTGGCGCTGAACGCCCAGAACAAGCATGGTTCTGGCGTTCAACGCCAGAAATGGCAGCAAAGGGGCGTTGAACGCCCAAAATGGGCACCAACCTGGCGCTGAACGCCCAGAGTTGTGTGCAAGGGCATTTTACATGCCTAAATTGGTGCAGGGATGTAAATGCCTTGACACCTCAGGATCTGTGGACCCCACAGGATCATCTCAGGATCTGTGGATCCCATAGGATCCCCACCTACCTCATCATCTCTCTTTCCATTCATGATAATCCCTTCTTTTTTTCCATTTACCATTCACATCCATACACCCACTACCTTCAAAAATTCAACATCTCTCTCCCACCCAATCCCACCCATATGGCCGAATACACACTCCCATCCATCTCCTCCATATCTTCTTCTTATTCTTCTATTCTTTCTTTTTTTGCTCGAGGGCGAGCAACATTCTAAGTTTGGTGTGGTAAAAGCATAGCTTTTTTGTTTTTTTTCCATAACCATTGATGGCACCTAAGGCCAGAGAAACCTCTAGAAAGAGGAAAGGGAAGACAAAAGCTTCCATCAAGGGTCTATAGCTCAGTGGTAGAACATTTGACTGCAAATCAAGAGATCCCTGAGATACCTCAAGGGATACATTTTCTTCCACACAATTATTGGAAGCAACTAAGGGTGGAACATCAAGAGCACTCCATCATCCTTCATGAAATCAGAGAAGATCTAAAAGCACTGAAGGAGGAGCAACAAAGGCAAGGAAGAGACATAGAAGAGCTCAAGGACATCATTGATTCCTCAAGAAGGAAATGCCACCATCACTAAGGTGGATTCATTCCTTGTTCTTAATTCTTCTGCTTTTCGTTTTCTATGTTATGTGCTTATCTATGTTTGTGTCTTTATTACATGATCATTAGTAGTTAGTAACTTTGTCTTAAAGTTATAAATGTCCTATGAATCCATCACCTCTCTTAAATGAAAAATGTTTTAATTCAAAAGAATAAGAAGTACATGAGTTTCGAATTTATCCTTGAACTTAGTTTAATTATATTGATGTGGTGACAATGCTTCTTGTTTTCTGAATGTATGCTTGAACAGTGCATATGTCTTTCGAAGTGGTTGTTTAAGAATGTTAAATATGTTGGCTCTTGAAAGAATGATGACTAGGAGACATGTTATTTGATAATCTGAAAAATCATAAAAATGATTCTTGAAGCAAGAAAAAGCAGCAAAGAACAAAGCTTGCAGAAAAAAAAATAAAAAATAGGCGAAAAAAAAATATAGAAAGAAAAAGAAAAAGCAAGCAGAAAAAGCCAAAGCTCTTAAAACCAAGAGGCAAGAGCAAAAAGCCAATAACCCTTAAAACCAAAAGGCAAGGGAAATAAAAAGGATCCCAAGGCTTTGAGCATCAGTGGATAGGAGGGCCTAAAGGAATAAAATCCTGGTCTAAGCGGCTAAACCAAGCTGTCCCTAACCATGTGCTTGTGGCGTGTAGGTGTCAAGTGAAAACTTGAGACTGAGCGGTTAAAGTCAAGGTCCAAAGCAAAAAAAAAAAAAAAAAAAAAAAAAGAGTGTGCTTAAGAACCCTGGACACCTCTAATTGGGGACTTTAGCAAAGCTGAGTCACAATCTGAAAAGGTTCACCCAATTATGTGTCTGTGGCATTTATGTATCCGGTAGTAATACTGGAAAACAAAGTGCTTAGGGCCACGGCCAAGACTCATGAAATAGCTGTGTTCAAGAATCATCATACTAAACTAGGAAAATCAATAACACTATCTGAACTCTGAGTTCCTATAGATGCCAATCATTCTGAACCTCAATGGATAAAGTGAGATGCCAAAACTATTCAAGAGGCAAAAAGCTATAAGTCCCGCTCATATGATTGAAGCTCTGTTTCATTGATAGTTTGGAATTTATAGTATATTCTCTTCTTTTTATCCTATTTGATTTTCAGTTGCTTGGGGACAAGCAACAATTTAAGTTTGGTGTTGTGATGAGCGGATAATTTATACGCTTTTTGACATTGTTTTTAGTATGTTTTTAGTAGGATCTAGTTACTTTTAGGGATGTTTTTAATAGATTTTGTGTTAAATTCACATTTCTGGACTTTACTATGAGTTTGTGTGTTTTTCTGTGATTTCAGGTATTTTCTGGCTGAAATTGAGGGACTTGAGCAGAAATCAGATTCAGAGGTTGAAGAAGGACTGCTGATGCTGTTGGATTCTGACCGCCCTGGACTCAAAGTGGATTTTCTGGAGCTACAGAATTCGAAATGGCGCGCTTCCAATTGCGTTGGAAAGTAGACATCCAGGGCTTTCCAGAAATTTATAATAGTCCATACTTTGGCCAAGAATAGATGACGTAAACTGGCGTTCAACGCCAGCTCTCTGACCAAATCTGGCGTCCAGCGCCAAAAAAGGATCCAAAACCAGAGTTGAACGCCCAAACTGGCACAAATACTGGCGTTCAACTCCACAAATGGCCTCTGCACGTGCAACACTTAGGCTCAGCCCAAACACACACCAAGTGGGCCCCGGAAGTGGATTTATTCATCAATTACTTACTCATGTAAACCCTAGTGACTAGTTTATTATAAATAGGACCTCTTACTATTGTATTAGACGTCTTTTTGACCATCTTTGGATTACCTTATGATCCTTTGATCACGTTTTAGGGGGCTGGCCATCTCGGCCATGCCTGGACCTTCACTTATGTATTTTCATACGGTAGAGTTTCTACACTCCATAGATTAAGGTGTGGAGCTCTGCTGTTCCTCAAAGATTAATGCAAAGTACTTCTGTTTTCTATTCAATTCTTCTTATTTCGCTTCTAAGATATCCATTCGCACCCAAGAACGTGATGAAGGTGATGATTATGTGTGACGCTCATCATCCTTCTCCCTTATGAACGCGTGCCTGACAAACACTTCTGTTCTACATGAATTAAGCTAGAATGAGTATCTCTTAGATCTCCTAACCAGAATCTTCGTGGCGTAAGCTAGAATGATGGCGGCATTCAAGAGAATCCGGAAGGTCTAAACCTTGTCTGTGGTATTCTGAGTAGGATTCAATGATTGAATGACTGTGACGAGCTTCAAACTCGCGAGTGCTGGGCGTTAGTGACAGACGCAAAAGGAGGGTGAATCCTATTCCAGCATGATCGGGAACCGACAGATGAATAGCCGTGCCGTGACAGGGTGCGTGAGCATATTATTCACTGAGAGGAGGGGATGTAGCCACTGACAATGGTGATGCCCTTGCATAAAGCCAGCCATGGAAAGGAGTAAGACTGATTGGATGAAGATAGCAGGAAAGCATAGGTTCAGAGGAACGAAAAGTATCTCCATTCGCTTATCTGAAATTCCTACCAATGATTTACATAAGTACCTCTATCCCTATCTTATTATATAATATTCGAAAACACCATTATCACTTTATATCTACCTGACTGAGATTTACAAGGTGACCATAGCTTGCTTCATACCAACAATCTCCGTGGGATTCGACCCTTACTCACGTAAGGTATTACTTGGACGACCCAGTGCACTTGCTGGTTAGTTGTATCGAAGTTGTGACAGACTGTAAAACTAGATCAGAGTATCTGGCCTAAGAAGCCATTACCAGAGATCATAATTTCGTGCACCAGGCTCCAAAAGTTTGCGCCAACGTTAGCCCCCTAACTTTGAGGCTAACGTTGGCACATGAATTTCTCCCCTGGGCTCCAAAAGTTTGCGCCAACGTTAGCCCCCTAACTTGGAGGCTAACGTTGGCACATGAATTCCTCCCTGGCCATCCAACGTTTGCGCCAACGTTAGCCCCCTAGCTTGGAGGCTAACGTTGGCACATGAATTTTCAATGGAGAAGGAGCAAAAGTTTGCGCCAACGTTAGCCCCCTAACTTGGTGGCTAACGTTGGCGCCACAAACACATTAGGCAAGGCCAACGTTAGGGTCAAAGTTAGACCCCTAACGTTGGCACCAACGTTCATACCAGCAAATTGTGCTGGCTGCTATGAAAAGTTCTCAAACTTTTGGTCCAACTTTTGCTAACCTCAAAACCGGTTCAATTGGTTCACTTTGGTTCTTCTCCAAACTTCAAGAGCAATCAACCAAGGCCTCTTTCAATCCAATTCCACCAAGAGCAAAGGCCCAACTCAAGGCTTGAAGATCATTTGAAGAAAGTGTATAAATAGGATAGAATTCAAGTTCTTCGGGGAGCTTTCCTTTTGGAATTTTCATAATAGTTTTCGGAGAGCTTTTAAACTTTAATTTCTTTGTTTTCATTGCTTTCAATTTCATTTACACTTGTCTTGGATCTTGGATTGGAGAATTGAAGAAATTTTGTTTCAATCTCAATCTTGGATCTCTGTTTCTTTACTGCTAATTGAATTTCATTTCCGGTTAATTGCTCTTTATCTATTTTCCTTGCAATTTACAATTTCCTTGCAATTGTTCTTGTTGGATCTAGGAAGGCATTGAGATCTAGACTTGGTTTTCTAGTCTCTGGGTCCTGAGATCTGAATTTCCCATTTCACTTCTCTGTTTACTGCTTTCTATGTTCATTTACTTTTCTGCTTCATATCTGGTTCAATCCCAATTCCCTTTCCCTCTTCTGTTTGATGCAATTTAATTTTTCCTTGTTTAATTTCTGCAAATCCACATCCCAATCCCCTTTACATTTCAAGCAATTTACATTCCTTGCGCTTTAAGATTCCGCAATTTACATTTCTTGCACTCTAAGCTTCCGCCATTTAATTTCTTGTTCTTTACGTTTCAGCAATTTATTTCTTGTTCTCTTTACTTCAATGCAATTTAATTCTGCAAGTCACAAAACCATCTACCAAATCTTGATTCGCTTGACTAAATCAACCACTAAACTAAAATTGCTCAATCCTTCAATCCCTGTGGGATCGACCTCACTCCCGTGAGTTTTTATTACTTGATACGACCCGGTGCACTTGCCGGTTATATTTGTGTATTTTGGGAGAAATTTATTTTCCTACAAAATATCTCATCAAGTTTTTGGCGCCGTTGCCGGGGATTGATTAGATTGACAATGATTAAGTGAGGTGGTGATCTAGATCAAGCACTTTTTCTTTAATTTTGATTAACCCACTAACTGTTTGATTTTTTGCTTAAACTAACTAACACTTCAATCTGGTAGTAAATTGAAGTGTCACTGGTTTTGTGCATTTCTCATGCTCTGCTTGTATGTTAGGTACAAGAAGAACCATACCCAATTTTCATGAACAAGACGAAAGAACTCTCAGGAGGTTAAGAAGAGCTGAAAGAGGGAAAAATATTGTTGGGGAAGAGGAATCAGACGAAGAATTCCAAGAGATGGAGGAACATCTAACCAATCCACCAGGTGGAGAAGACAACAACAATGGCAACCCACCCCAAAGGAGAGTTTTGGCTTCCTATACCTTTGCAAATCCTAGACATTGTGGGAGCAGCATCTTGGCTCCAAATGTCAATGCTAATAATTTTGAACTCAAGCCACAACTCATCACTTTGGTTCAGAACAACTGCTCTTTTGGTGGAGGACCACTTGAGGACCCACACCAACATTTATCCACTTTCTTGAGGATATGCAACACTGTCAAAACTAATGGAGTGCCCCCTGACAGTTACAAACTGATGCTATTCCCATTTTCTCTCAGGGACAAGGCCACTAAATGGTTGGAATCGTTTCCAAGGGACAGCATTAACAACTGGGATGATTTGGTAACTAAGTTTCTTGCCAAATTTTATCCACCTCAGAGGATTATAAGGTTAAAGGCTGAGGTACAAACATTTACACAAATGGAGGCCGAACCCATTTATGAGGCATGGGAGAGGTACAAGGCTCTGATCAGGAAATGTCCCCCTGCCATGTTTAATGAGTTTGAGAAACTTCAAAACTTTTATGAAGGCTTGACACTGAAATCCCAGGAAGCTTTGGATCATTCAGCTGGAGGTTCCTTGCAACTCATGAAAACTGCAGAAGAAGCTCAAGAACTCATTGATATGGTGTCTAACAACCAGTATTTCTTTGCTCATCAAAGAGGCCGCCAACCATCACAAAGGAGAGGAGTAATGGAGCTAGAAGGAGTGGATTCAATCCTAGCTCAAAACAAGATGATGCAGCAGCAAATTCAGCAACAATTTGAGCAAATGGCCAAGAGAATTGATAGTCTCTAAGTTGCAGCAGTCAACACTAGCCAACCATCAACCACATGGGGACAGAATGAAGAAACTCAAGAAGAACAACAACAAGAGCAAGTACAGTATATGCACAACCAAGGACCAAAGGAAGTGTATGGTGATACATACAATCCATCCTGGAAGAACCACCTAAACCTCAGATGGGGAGATAACCATACCCAAAACCAACAACCATGGCAGAGGAACTCAAACCAACACAACCCAAGAAGCAACCAAAATCACAACCAGCAGCAGACTAACCAAAACCCCTACAGAAAACCTCAAAACAACTACCCCAACTTCAACCAATACCAATCTAATAACCAACCCACCAACCAAAATGCCTACCATCTACCACCCACATCTCATAACCCACCTCAAGTATCACCTGAAGCCCAAAGAATCACTCACTTGGAGGCCATGATAGACAAAATGTTGAAACACCAAGAAATGGTAACCAAGAATCAGGAAGCCTCCCTGAAAAGCCTAGAGAGACAGATGGGGCAACTCTCCAAGCAAGTATCTATTGAGAGACCTTCAAACTCACTGCCCAGTGACACAATTCCAAATCCCAAGGAGGAATGCAAGGCAATACAATTAAGGAGTGGGAGAGTATTGAGAAGCAACAATGACACTACAAAGAAGCAAGCAGAGAACATCAAAGAACCAACGGAGGATGAGAAGCAAACAAAGGCAGATGAGGCTGAGGAGCAAGTTGTGATGCCAAACAAAAGCACTGAGAAACTTAAAGAGAAGAACAACCAGCCACATAGCTCAAAGGAAGTAGCTCAGGGACAGCAGCAAATAGGAAAAAGCATCACACCTCCACTGCCATATCCCCAGAGGTTCAACAAAGAGGTTAAAGACCAGCATTTTCACAAATTCCTTGAGATCTTTAAGAAGCTAGAAATTAATATCCCCTTTGCTGAAGCAATTGAGCAAATGCCTCTATACTCCAAGTTTCTGAAGGATCTCATCAACAAGAAAAGAAGCTGGGATGAGAAAGAAACCATAATGATTACTGAGGAATGCAGGGCCTTGATTCAAAAGGGGCTTCCTCCCAAGCTTGAGGACCCAGGGAGCTTCCTGTTGCCTTGCACCATTGGGGAATTGACCATCACTAAAGCAATGTGGGATCTCGGAGCAAGTATTAACTTAATACCATCTTCCTTGGTGAAAAAGCTGCATATAGAGGAGGTCAAACCAGTACAAATGTCTCTGGAGCTGGTAGACAAGTCAATAGTATACCCCAGGGGTGTAATTGAAAATCTTTTGGTCAAGGTGGACAGTTTTATATACCCTGTTGACTTTGTGGTTCTAGAATCAAACGATGATGATGGTGACTCTGTTATACTGGGAAGGCCATTCTTGGCCACTGCTAGAGCTATCATAGACGTAGAGGAAGGGGAATTAACTCTAAGGATGCATGACCAGAGTGTCACTCTGAAGGTGTTGCCAGAGGCACAATTTAGCAAGGAAAAGAAAGACTATATGAAAAATGACCAGGGAAGTCACAGCAACATCCCAATGCTAAGGATTGTGCAGACTGATGAAAAAGCCCAAGAGGATGTTAGAGTATCAGCCACTGAAAAGAGAGGTCCCCAAGAAAGACCTACGGCCAGAAAAGAAAGATCAACAAAAGGAAAGATGAAACGCAGAAACAAAGCAAAAAGGGGCTGGAAGAATAGAAAGATTCCAACAGAGGGGCTTTCCAAAGGTGACAAAGTGCAACTGATATATCAACAGCTGGGGGCAAATCAACAAACCGAGGATTACTATACTGTCAGTAACATACTATCATTAGAGCATGCTAAAATTGAACACCAGAAAACAAAGAAGAGGATCACGGTCAGAGGAGACAAATTAAGGCCCTACAAGCACCAACCACCATAAAAGAAAGCTTCAATGTCAAGCTAATGACAATAAAAGAGCGCTCCATGGGAGGCAACCCATGCTTTAAGATTCATGTCATTTTAAATTCAATAAGTTATGATCAATTGAGCATGAATTCTTTTCTCTTTTCATGAACATGTCCATTGACTGCATGCACTATTTTGAAACATATGCTAAGTTTGGTGTCCACATAGCTTCATGAAAATTTGAAACTCATGCATCAATAATCATACATTTGTTATTCTTCAAAATCTTATAAATGAAAAAATTCTTATTCAGTAATGAAGGCATTAATTGTGATGTACCCTTTGACAAGAAACAAGTTTGGTGTTCATCAAACCTTGATGCACCGATTCAAGGATACAATTAATCCTTCATGAAAAAAAAAAAGAAAAAGAAAGTGTAATGGAAACAATTCTTATGGACATTTAACGTTTGAACTTCACTAATTGGAGGAAAAGACTCGTTTTCTTTATACATGACCAAACATTAAGTTTGGTGTCCTCCAAAGAGAGTATCACGGTTCAAATGAGATAAGAATTGATGGTTCACATAGTATTTCTAAAAAGAACACTCTTGCTACGGTTGGATAAGACTAATATATGTTGTCTTGTTGTGATGACTAGGAGGTCAAAGAATCTTCAATGAAAAAGACAAGACAAAGGAAAGCATAGCATAAGGACAAAATCCCATCACATGCTTCAAGAAAGAAATCTGCCACTCCTTGAGAATGATCACGGCAAAGGCAAGGGAAAGAGCAAATTTTGTCTTCATTCATCCATACATGCACACCTTTGATCCCCATAGTGTCTAATTGCATCCTAGCCCTTCATTGCTCATTTAAAAGCATACCACCTTCAAGCCATGCACATGACCGAATCACTCCTCAACATAACAAGCTTTGTGCAACCTTTCTCTTACTTTAAACTCCAACCACTTAAACTTCTCTTCATAATTTCTTGTCATAGCAAGTCCGGTCCTAATTTCTTTTTCCTCCAAACACACATCAAACTCTCCAACACTCTTCACATTCCCTCTCAACCAACCAAGTGATCATGGCATCCTCCTCAAGAACCAAACGACGAAAAGGAAAAGATCCAATAGTAGAGGAAGAAACACATGAATATGACCAACGGAGGTTCAAGTCTTGGTTTCATCAAATGCAAATTCAATGGATACACGAGAAAAGAATCTATCCTGAAATTCCATTCATGTTGCCGGATGATGGATGTCAAGAAATGAAGAACAAAATCCGGAAGAGGAGATGGGAGGAACTTACATCACCAGCCACCCGAATTAATACCAATATCATAAGAGAATTCTATGCAAATGTCCCAAGGCTTGACATGCGTGAGCCCCCAACGTACAAGAGCTATGTGCGGGGGGTGGAAGTAGACTTTAGCCCGGATGCAATCAAAAAAGTCTTGAAACTAAAGTCAGTCCGCTTTGATGAACCGGGATACCAACAAAGATTGAATGAGGATCAGGATTATGAAGAGATTGCGAGAGACATTTGTTTTGAGAACTCAGAGTGGGAAGGAGATAACAAGAACAGATATAAGTTCCTGAAGAGATGTAACCTCACTCCGGAAGCAAAAGGATGGTATGAGTTGATGAAAAGATCAATTCTGGGCACAGTAAACACCTCGGAAGTTAACAGGGAGAGAGCCGTGATGCTGCATTGTATCATGGTGGGTGGAGAGATAAGAGTTCATGAAATCCTTGCAAGAGACATTCAAAAGCTAGCTGAAAAGAATTCGGCCGGATCTTGGTTGTATTATCCAAGTACCATTTGGAGGTTGTGTGCAAAGGCTAAAGTTCCATTGGAAGAGGAGAATCCAATGTGGTTAAGCCAAGGCATGCCCATAACCATTGAACGAATGATGATGCCCCTTGAAGCACATCAAGGCCGAAGACCACATGGAGGAAGGGAAAGAGAAGAGCCAATGGAAGAAGATGAGCCACACATAGAAGAAGAGCCACAAGAGAAGGAGGAACAGCCACACTTTTTCCCACATGGTAATATGGATATGACTCAAATGCAAGAAGCAATAGGAAGATTGTCTCAACAGTACACGAGAATCCAAGAAAGGCAAGAGGAATACCATTCTCTGTACATGAAGAACCAACAAGCACAAGAAGAAAGAGAGCTAAGAATAATGAGCAAACAAAGTGAATTCGAGTCAAGATTCCTTGTGATGCAAGAAGAACATGCCTTTCAATCTCATGAATCTTTTGGGAAGTTGGAACAAATGCAAGCTGAAAGTTTGAAGGCTTTCAAGGAGTTCACAACACTCCAAGATGCAAGGTATGAAGTACAAGCCGATTACAACGTCAATAGCCAAATCAAACTAAACTATATTGGAGAACATTTGCACAACATGGATCCGGCGTTCCCAACTTTTGATGAATTCTTCAAAATGAGAAGTGAGGTAGAAGTAAGCAGGGCTATGAGACTTGAAGATAGAGTGGAGGAGGCTATGAATAAGGCTGGCTTTTGGCAAGATCAACAGGCACCAAACAAGGATGGTGGGAACACTAGCAGCCAAGTGTATGAAAGGAGAAAGAAAAGGCATGACAAATGAAAGGTGGACTTGCTCCTTATTCATCACTACAAAATCTATCTGTTCTAAGTTGTCTTTGCATTTTTAAGTAGTCATTTAAAAGTCTTTGCATTATGTTTGTTTATTTTAAAATAAGTAGGCTAGTCTATGTGTGTGCTTGGGTGTTTATTTTCACTTGACAAGAAGCATGTGTTGTCCCCTGCATCTCTAAATTCAATAAAAGAACAGTTTGAATGTGAAGTAAAATGGTTTCTGTTAGATAGAAGTGGAATAAAAGTAAGTGGTGGTATGTGTGTGATTGTATAATAGCTCACTTTTAGTGGATAAAGAGCCAGGATATCTCCTTCTAAGTAAAGAGTGGCCTACTGTCTATGAATCTCAATTGAATTAATTTCCTTGGTTAGAAAGAAAAACAAAAAGAAGAAAAGAAAAAAAAGATAGCCAAAAAGTGGCAGAACAAAAGAAAAACAAAAAGAAACAAAGCTGGACACCAATAGCTTGAACCTTAGAATATATGCCTGTGGTGTCTGTGTATTAGGATCTGCTTGGATTATTAAGCTCTTTGGAGTGCTTCAACACTTGGTGACTTGGGTTAACTAACCCGGGATCATCAGCTGAAAGTCCACTATCAAGAGCAACCTAACTACAAGGCATTTAGTAACCCAAAGAGGTGCTGGGCACCAATGTTCTAAGAAGGAATGTGAGCCAAGTGTCTATAGTGAATAATGTGTCAAGTATAAAATAAAGAAAATGAATTTGTTACACATGACACTCAAATAAAGCTTATGAACAAAGTAATAGCCAAGGATAAAGGAATAATGAGAGGTCATAGCAGTATGTCACTTGAAGCTTGAAGGAGACTTTCTAGGCCTAGGAGTCAATAAGAAGTGAGTATTTGCATATCCACACAAAACCCCATGAACTATCAATAATACTCTGCTAGCATGAACATCCTCTTCTATTTCATTCTTTCTTCTCAATAAATCTTTTCTTGCTTGGGGACAAGCAAGCTTTAAGTTTGGTGTTGTGATGACAAGTCATCCTAGCCTATTTTAGCTAGTCCTTTTCTTTTGTTTTCATTAGAATTATGCACTTTCTTGAGCTACAAGCAAGCTAATTGAGTAGATTTTCATGTTTCCCTTGATTGAACCAACCATATATGAATTCATGCCATTTCATGAGGTTTCATGCTATATTTGTTGCATATTATGAAAGAATGAATATCTCATGATTTTGAGCATAGCTTTGATGAGTTTGGTTGATTAATGATAGGTGAAGAAAGCTTGGAGAAAGGTTGAAGCAAGAAGGAATGGCTAGGAGTGAAGAGAGGACAATGGAATAAGTGAAACTGAACCAGGAAGCAAGAAGCTGGACCTAAAGTTAGCATCAAACTTTTGCACAAACTTTTGGTTGAAAAGTTAGCCCCAACGTTAGCCCCCTAACTTGGAGGCTAACGTTGGAACTTGAAAATTCTCCCCTGGGCTCTGATGAGCGGATAATTTATACGCTTTTTGACATTGTTTTTAGTATGTTTTTAGTAGGATCTAGTTACTTTTAGGGATGTTTTTAATAGATTTTGTGTTAAATTCACATTTCTGGACTTTACTATGAGTTTGTGTGTTTTTCTATGATTTCAGGTATTTTCTGGCTGAAATTGAGGGACTTGAGCAGAAATCAGATTCAGAGGTTGAAGAAGGACTGCTGATGCTGTTGGATTCTGACCTCCCTGCACTCAAAGTGGATTTTCTGGAGCTACAGAACTTGAAATGGCGCGCTTCCAATTGCGTTGGAAATTAGACATCCAGGGCTTTCCAGCAATGTATAATAGTCCATACTTTGGCCAAGAATAGACGACGTAAACTAGCGTTCAACGCCAGCTCTCTGACCAAATCTGGCGTCCAGTGCCAGAAAAGGATCCAAAACCAGAGTTGAACGCCCAAACTGGCACAAATACTGGCGTTCAACTCCACAAATGGCCTCTGCACGTGCAACACTTAGGCTCAGCCCAAACACACACCAAGTGGGCCCCGGAAGTGGATTTATTCATCAATTACTTACTCATGTAAACCCTAGTGACTAGTTTATTATAAATAGGACCTCTTACTATTGTATTAGACGTCTTTTTGACCATCTTTGGATTACCTTATGATCCTTTGATCACGTTTTAGGGGGCTGGCCATCTCGGCCATGCCTGGACCTTCACTTATGTATTTTCATACGGTAGAGTTTCTACACTCCATAGATTAAGGTGTGGAGCTCTGCTGTTCCTCAAAGATTAATGCAAAGTACTTCTGTTTTCTATTCAATTCTTCTTATTTCGCTTCTAAGATATCCATTCGCACCCAAGAACGTGATGAAGGTGATGATTATGTGTGACGCTCATCATCCTTCTCCCTTATGAACGCGTGCCTGACAAACACTTCTGTTCTACATGAATTAAGCTAGAATGAGTATCTCTTAGATCTCCTAACTAGAATCTTCGTGGCGTAAGCTAGAATGATGGCGGCATTCAAGAGAATCCGGAAGGTCTAAACCTTGTCTGTGGTATTCTGAGTAGGATTCAATGATTGAATGACTGTGACGAGCTTCAAACTCGCGAATGCTGGGCGTTAGTGACAGACGCAAAAGGAGGGTGAATCCTATTCCAGCATGATCGGGAACCGACAGATGAATAGCCGTGCCGTGACAGGGTGCGTGAGCATATTATTCACTGAGAGGAGGGGATGTAGCCACTGACAACGGTGATGCCCTTGCATAAAGCCAGCCATGGAAAGGAGTAAGACTGATTGGATGAAGATAGCAGGAAAGCATAGGTTCAGAGGAACGAAAAGTATCTCCATTCGCTTATCTGAAATTCCTACCAATGATTTACATAAGTACCTCTATCTCTATCTTATTATATAATATTCGAAAACACCATTATCACTTTATATCTACCTGACTGAGATTTACAAGGTGACCATAGCTTACTTCATACCAACAATCTCCATGGGATTCGACCCTTACTCACGTAAGGTATTACTTGGACGACCCAGTGCACTTGCTGGTTAGTTGTATCGAAGTTGTGACAGACTGTAAAACTAGATCAGAGTATCTGGCCTAAGAAGCCATTACCAGAGATCACAATTTCGTGCACCAAGTTTTTGGCGCCGTTGCCGGGGATTGTTTGAGTTTGGACAACTGACGGTTCATCCTGTTGCTCAGATTAGGTAATTTTCTTTTTGTTTTCTTTTCAAAAATATTTCAAAAAAATTTCTCATCTGTTTTCGAAAAAAAAAATAAATAAAAATGTTTTCAAAAATTTTATTCAAGATTTTTAAGAATGAATTCTAGTGTTTCATGAAGCATGTGAAGCCTGGCTGGCTGTAAAGCCATGTCTAAATTCTTTTGGACTGAGGCTTCCAAACCATCAGAGGTAAGTTACATACTTGATAAATGATGAGCAGCAATTCGTTATCAAGATCAATATACTCTGGTGTTAAATGCTGAAGCTTGGCTGGCCATTGGCCATGTCTAGTGTTTTGGACCGGAGCTTTCATTGAAAGCTTGGCTGGCTAGTGAGCCATGTCTAATTCCTGGACTGAAGCTTTAGACTAAGAATGCAAGATTCCTGGAATTCATATTAAAAATTTTGGAATCCTTATTTTCCTTTTTCTATTAATTTTCGAAAAATCCAAAAAAATTAGAAAATCATAAAAATCAAAAATATTTTTTGTGTTTCTTGTTTGAGTCTTGAGTCATGTTATAAGTTTGGTGTCAATTGCATGTGCATCTTGCATTTTTCGAAAATTTCATGCATTCATAGTGTTCTTCATGATCTTCAAGTTGTTCTTGGTAAGTCTTCTTGTTTGATCTTGATGATTTTTTGTTTTGTGTCTTTTCATGTTTATCATATGCATTCTTGAATTCTTAGTGTCTAAGCATTAAAGAATTCTAAGTTTGGTGTCTTGCATGTTTTCTTTGCATTAAAAATTTTTCAAAAATATGTTCTTGATGTTCATCTTGACATTCAAAGTGTTCTTGGTGTTCATCTTGACATTCATATCATTCATACATGCATTCATTGTTTTGATCTAAAAATTTCATGCATTGCATCTTTTTAGTGTTTTTCTCTTGCATCATAAAAATTCAAAAATCAAAAAATTATATCTTTCCCTTTTTCTCTCATCAAATTCGAAAATTTGGATTGACTTTTTCAAAAATTTTTAAAATCAAATTGTTTCTCATGAGTCAAATCAAATTTTCAATTTGAAAATCTTATCTTTTTCAAAATCTTTTTCAAAAATCAAATCTTTTTCAAAATTCTTAGTTATTTTCGAAAATTCCAAAAATATTTTTTAAAAATCTTTTTCTTATTTTTATATCAAATTTTCGAAAATAACATAATCAATTAATGTTTTGATTCAAAAATTTGAAGTTTGTTACTTGCTTGTTAAGAAAGATTCAAACTTTGAGTTCTAGAATCATATCTTGTGATTTCTTATGAATCAAGTCATTAATTGAGATTTTAAAAATCAAATCTTTTTCAAAAACTAATTTCTATCATATCTTTTCAAAAATATCTTCTTATCTTATCTTTTTCAAAAATTTGATTTCAAAATATCTTCTCTAACTTCCTAACTTCCTATCTTTTCAAAATTGTTTCAACTAACTAACTAACTTTTTGTTTGTTTCTTAACTTTTTCAAAACTACCTAACTAACTCTCTCTCTCTCATTTTCGAAAATATCTTCCCTCTTTTTCAAATATTTCTTTTTAATTAACTAATTATTTTTATCTTTTATTTTTTATTTCAAAAATTTTCGAAAATTACTAACATTTTTTCAAAAACCATTTTTCAAAAATCACTAACTCTTTTTCAAAATAATTTTCGAAAATTATCCCTCCCCATCTCATTCTATTTATTCATTCATATCCTAACATCTCATCTCACATCTCTTCCATTCGTACAGTTGTGTTTCTTCCTTTACATCACATTCTTTGTCTCCCCCTCTTTTCTTCCACTCATAAAGGGATCCCTATACTGTGGTATAAAGGATCTCTATTATTATTATTATTATTTTTCTGTGCCTTCTTCTTTGTCATATGAGCAGGAGCAAGGACCAAAACATTCTTGTGGAAGCAGATCCAGAACCTGAAAGGACTCTGAAGAGAAAATTAAGAGAAGCAAAAATACAACAATCCAGAGATAACCTTTCAGAAATTTTCGAACAGGCAGAGGAGATGGCAACCGAAAATAATGATAATGCAAGGAAGATGCTTGGTGACTTTACTGCACCTAATTCCAATTTACATGGAAGAAGCATCTCCATTCCTGCCATTGGAGCAAACAACTTTGAGCTGAAACCTCAATTAGTTTCTCTGATGCAGCAGAACTGCAAGTTTCATGGACTTCCATCTGAAGATCCTTTTCAGTTCTTAACTGAATTCTTGCAGATATGTGATACTGTTAAGACTAATGGAGTAGATCCTGAAGTTTACAGGCTCATGCTTTTCCCTTTTGCTGTAAGAGACAGAGCTAGATTATGGTTGGATTTTCAACCTAAAGACAACCTGAACTCTTGGGATAAGCTGGTCACGGCTTTCTTAGCCAAGTACTTTCCTCCTCAAAAGCTGAGCAAGCTTAGAGCTGATGTTCAAACCTTCAGACAGAAAGAAGGTGAATCCCTCTATGAAGCTTGGGAAAGATACAAACAGTTGACCAAAAAGTGTCCTTCTGACATGCTTTCAGAATGGACCATCCTGGATATATTCTATGATGGTTTATCTGAGCTATCAAAGATGTCACTGGACACTTCTGCAGGTGGATCCATTCACCTAAAGAAAACGCCTGCAGAAGCTCAAGAACTCATTGACATGGTTGCTAATAACCAGTTCATGTACACTTCTGAAAGGAATCCTGTGAGTAATGGGACACCTATGAAGAAGGGAGTTCTTGAAGTTGATACTCTGAATGCCATATTGGCTCAGAATAAAATATTGACTCAGCAAGTCAATATGATCTCTCAGAGTCTGCATGGAATGCAAGCTGCATCCAACAGTACTCAAGAGGCTTCTCCTGAAGAAGAAGCTTATGATCCTGAGAACCCTGCAATAGCAGAGGTAAATTACTTAGGTGAACCTTATGGAAACACCTATAACTCAACATGGAGAAATCATCCAAATTTCTCATGGAAGGATCAAAAGCCCCAACAAGGCTTTAATAATGGTGGAAGAAACAGGTTTAGCAATAGCAAGCCTTTTCCATCATCAACTCAGCAAAAGACAGAGAACTCTGAACAAAATGCTTCTAATTTAGCAAATCTAGTCTCTGATCTATCTAAGGCCACTGTAAGTTTCATGAATGAAACAAGGTCTTCCATTAGAAATCTGGAAGCACAAGTGGGCCAGCTGAGTAAAAGGATCACTGAAATCCCTCCTAGTACTCTCCCAAGCAATACAGAAGAGAACCCAAAAGGAGAGTGCAAGGCCATTGACATAAGCGCCATGGCCGAACCTGTGAGGAGAGGAGAGGACGTGAATCCTAAGGAGGAAGACCCCCTGGGACGTCCAGTGGTCAATAAGGAGCTTCCCTCTGAGGAACCAAAGGAATCTGAGACTCTTCTAGAGACCATAGAGATTCCATTGAACCTCCTTATGCCCTTCATGAGCTCTGATGAGTATTCCTCTTCTGAAGAGAATGAGGATGTTACTGAAGAGCAAACTACCAAGTTTCTTGGTGCAATCATGAAGCTGAATGCCAAATTATTTGGCATTGATACTTGGGAAGTTGAACTTCCCTTGTTCATCAATGAACTAAGTGATCTGGATCAACTGACATTGCCTCAGAAGAGACAGGATCCTGGAAAGTTCATAATACCCTGCACCATAGGCACCATGATCTTTAAAGCTCTGTGTGACCTTGGTTCAGGGATAAACCTCATGCCCCTCTCTGTAATAGAGAAACTGGGAATCTATGGGGTGCAAGCTGCTAGAATCTCATTAGAGATGGCAGACAGCTCAAGAAAACAGGCTTATGGACAAGTAGAGGACGTGTTAGTAAAGGTTGAAGGCCTTTACATCCCTGCTGATTTCATAGTCCTGGAAACTGGAAAGGAAGAGGATGAATCCATCATCCTAGGAAGACCTTTCCTGGCCACAGCAAGAGCTGTGATTGATGTTGACAGAGGTGAAATATTCCTTCAATGGAATGAGAACTCCCTTGTGTTTAAAACTCAAGGATCTCCCTCTGCAACCATGAAGAGGAAGCATGAAAAGCTTCTCTCAAAGCAGAGTCAACCAGAGCCCCCACAGTCAAACTCTAAGTTTGGTGTTGGGAGGCCACAACCAAACTCTAAGTTTGGTGTTGAATTCCCATATCCAAACTCTAAGTTTGGTGTTGGAGAGTCTCAACAAAGCTCTGCACATCTGTGAGGCTCCATGAGAGCCTACTGTCAAGCTATTGACATTAAAGAAGCACTTGTTGGGAGGCAACCCAATGTTTATCTAATCCTTATTTTTATTGTTTTTCATGTTTTCTTAGGTTCATGATCATGTGGAGTCACAAAATAAATATAAAAATTGAAAACGGAATCAAAAACAGCAGAAGAAAAATCACATCCTGGAGGAGCATCTGTCTGGCGTTCAAACGCCAGAACAGAGCATAGTTCTGGGCGTTGGCGTTGAACGCCCAGAATGGGAGCATCCTGGCGCTGAACGCCCAGAACAAGCATGGTTCTGGCGTTCAACGCCAGAAATGGCAGCAAAGGGGCGTTGAACGCCCAAAATGGGCACCAACCTGGCGCTGAACGCCCAGAGTTGTGTGCAAGGGCATTTTACATGCCTAAATTGGTGCAGGGATGTAAATGCCTTGACACCTCAGGATCTGTGGACCCCACAGGATCATCTCAGGATCTGTGGACCCCATAGGATCCCCACCTACCTCATCATCTCTCTTTCCATTCATGATCATCCCTTCTTTTTTTCCATTTACCATTCACATCCATACACCCACTACCTTCAAAAATTCAACATCTCTCTCCCACCCAATCCCACCCATATGGCCGAATACACACTCCCATCCATCTCCTCCATATCTTCTTCTTATTCTTCTATTCTTTCTTTTTTTGCTCGAGGGCGAGCAACATTCTAAGTTTGGTGTGGTAAAAGCATAGCTTTTTTGTTTTTTTTCCATAACCATTGATGGCACTTAAGGCTAGAGAAACCTCTAGAAAGAGGAAAGGGAAGACAAAAGCTTCCATCAAGGGTCTATAGCTCAGTGGTAGAACATTTGACTGCAAATCAAGAGATCCCTGAGATACCTCAAGGGATAAATTTTCTTCCACACAATTATTGGAAGCAACTAAGGGTGGAACATCAAGAGCACTCCATCATCCTTCATGAAATCAGAGAAGATCTAAAAGCACTGAAGGAGGAGCAACAAAGGCAAGGAAGAGACATAGAAGAGCTCAAGGACATCATTGATTCCTCAAGAAGGAAATGCCACCATCACTAAGGTGGATTCATTCCTTGTTCTTAATTCTTCTGCTTTTCGTTTTCTATGTTATGTGCTTATCTATGTTTGTGTCTTCATTACATGATCATTAGTAGTTAGTAACTTTGTCTTAAAGTTATAAATGTCCTATGAATCCATCACCTCTCTTAAATGAAAAATGTTTTAATTCAAAAGAATAAGAAGTACATGAGTTTCGAATTTATCCTTGAACTTAGTTTAATTATATTGATGTGGTGACAATGCTTCTTGTTTTCTGAATGTATGCTTGAACAGTGCATATGTCTTTCGAAGTGGTTGTTTAAGAATGTTAAATATGTTGGCTCTTGAAAGAATGATGACTAGGAGACATGTTATTTGATAATCTGAAAAATCATAAAAATGATTCTTGAAGCAAGAAAAAGCAGCAAAGAACAAAGCTTGCAGAAAAAAAAAATAAAAAATAGGCGAAAAAAAAAATATAGAAAGAAAAAGAAAAAGCAAGCAGAAAAAGCCAAAGCTCTTAAAACCAAGAGGCAAGAGCAAAAAGCCAATAACCCTTAAAACCAAAAGGCAAGGGAAATAAAAAGGATCCCAAGGCTTTCAGCATCAGTGGATAGGAGGGCCTAAAGGAATAAAATCCTGGTCTAAGCGGCTAAACCAAGCTGTCCCTAACCATGTGCTTGTGGCATGTAGGTGTCAAGTGAAAACTTGAGACTGAGCGGTTAAAGTCAAGGTCCAAAGCAAAAAAAAAAAAAAAGAGTGTGCTTAAGAACCCTGGACACCTCTAATTGGGGACTTTAGCAAAGCTGAGTCACAATCTGAAAAGGTTCACCCAATTATGTGTCTGTGGCATTTATGTATCCGGTAGTAATACTGGAAAACAAAGTGCTTAGGGCCACGGCCAAGACTCATGAAATAGCTGTGTTCAAGAATCATCATACTAAACTAGGAAAATCAATAACACTATCTGAACTCTGAGTTCCTATAGATGCCAATCATTCTGAACCCAATGGATAAAGTGAGATGCCAAAACTATTCAAGAGGCAAAAAGCTATAAGTCCCGCTCATATGATTGAAGCTCTGTTTCATTGATAGTTTGGAATTTATAGTATATTCTCTTCTTTTTATCCTATTTGATTTTCAGTTGCTTGGGGACAAGCAACAATTTAAGTTTGGTGTTGTGATGAGCGGATAATTTATACGCTTTTTGACATTGTTTTTAGTATGTTTTTAGTAGGATCTAGTTACTTTTAGGGATGTTTTTAATAGATTTTGTGTTAAATTCACATTTCTGGACTTTACTATGAGTTTGTGTGTTTTTCTGTGATTTCAGGTATTTTCTGGCTGAAATTGAGGGACTTGAGCAGAAATCAGATTCAGAGGTTGAAGAAGGACTGCTGATGCTGTTGGATTCTGACCTCCCTGCACTCAAAGTGGATTTTCTGGAGCTACAGAACTTGAAATGGCGCGCTTCCAATTGCGTTGGAAAGTAGACATCCAGGGTTTTCCAGCAATGTATAATAGTCCATACTTTGACCAAGAATAGACGACGTAGACTGGCGTTCAACGCCAGCTCTCTGACCAAATCTGGCGTCCAGCGCCAGAAAAGGATTCAAAACCAGAGTTGAACGCCCAAACTGGCACAAATACTGGCGTTCAACTCCACAAATGGCCTCTGCACGTGCAACACTTAGGCTCAGCCCAAACACACACCAAGTGGGCCCCGGAAGTGGATTTATTCATCAATTACTTACTCATGTAAACCCTAGTGACTAGTTTATTATAAATAGGACCTCTTACTATTGTATTAGACGTCTTTTTGACCATCTTTGGATTACCTTATGATCCTTTGATCACGTTTTAGGGGGCTGGCCATCTCGGCCATGCCTGGACCTTCACTTATGTATTTTCATACGGTAGAGTTTCTACACTCCATAGATTAAGGTGTGGAGCTCTGTTGTTCCTCAAAGATTAATGCAAAGTACTTCTGTTTTCTATTCAATTCTTCTTATTTCGCTTCTAAGATATCCATTCGCACCCAAGAACGTGATGAAGGTGATGATTATGTGTGACGCTCATCATCCTTCTCCTTTATGAACGCGTGCCTGACAAACACTTCTGTTCTACATGAATTAAGCTAGAATGAGTATCTCTTAGATCTCCTAACCAGAATCTTTGTGGCGTAAGCTAGAATGATGGCGGCATTCAAGAGAATCCGGAAGGTCTAAACCTTGTCTGTGGTATTCTGAGTAGGATTCAATGATTGAATGACTGTGACGAGCTTCAAACTCGCGAGTGCTGGGCGTTAGTGACAGACGCAAAAGGAGGGTGAATCCTATTCCAGCATGATCGGGAACCGACAGATGAATAGCCGTGCCGTGACAGGGTGCGTGAGCATATTATTCACTGAGAGGAGGGGATGTAGCCACTGACAACGGTGATGCCCTTGCATAAAGCCAGCCATGGAAAGGAGTAAGACTGATTGGATGAAGATAGCAGGAAAGCATAGGTTCAGAGGAACGAAAAGTATCTCCATTCACTTATCTGAAATTCCTACCAATGATTTACATAAGTACCTCTATCCCTATCTTATTATATAATATTCGAAAACACCATTATCACTTTATATCTACCTGACTGAGATTTACAAGGTGACCATAGCTTGCTTCATACCAACAATCTCCGTGGGATTCGACCCTTACTCACGTAAGGTATTACTTGGACGACCCAGTGCACTTGCTTCATACCAACAATCTCCCAGGAGGTCACCCATCCTGGTACTACTCTCGCCCAAGCACGCTTAACTGCGGAGTTCTGATGGGATCCGGTGCATTAGTGCTAGTATGATTGCACCTATTAAAGTATGCACACAAAATTATCATAAGCATGTGTCGCGACATAGGGTAAGTCGAGTTGCGATGCCCTACGGACCCGTGGGAGCTTACCGGAAAATAGGTCATTAAGGCTCGCTTTAGCTAAACTATTCAAGATAGCGTCGTTTAAAGAACGAGGGTAAGAACGACGTAAAAAAAAACATGTGCAACACGATGACTTCCCAGGAGGTCACCCATTTTAGTACTACTCTCGCCCAAGCACGCTTAACTGCAGAGTCCTGTTAGGATCCGGTGCAGTAGTGCCGGTATAATCGCACCTATTAAAGTATACGCACACAATTATCATAAGCTTGTGTCGCGACGTAGGGTAAGTCGAGCTGCGAAGCCCTGTGGGACCGTGGGAGCTTGCTGGAAATCAGGTCATTAAGGCTCGCTTTAGCTAAAGTATTCAAGATAGTGTCATTTAAAGAATGAGGGTAAGCACGATGTAAAAAAAAAAAAAAGAAAAAGAGGTGCAACACGAGGACTTCCAAGGAGGTCACCCATCCTAGTACTACTCTCGCCCAAGTAAGCTTAACTGCGGATTTCTGATGGAATCCGGTGCATTAGTGCTAGCATGATCGCACCTATTAAAGTATGCGCACACAATTATCATAAGCATGTCCTGCGGCGTAGGGTAAGTCGAGCTGCGAAGCCCTGCGGGGCCTGTGCGAGCTTGTCGAAAATCAGGTCATTGAGGCTCGCTTTAGCTAAAATATTCAAGGTAGCGTCGTTTAAAGAACGAGGGTAAGTACGATGTAAAAAAAAAAAAAAGAAAAAAAGGTGCATCACGAGGACTTCCCAGGAGGTCACCCATCCTAGTACTACTCTCGCCCAAGCACGCTTAACTGCGGAGTTCTGATGGGATCCGGTGCATTAGTGCTGGTATGATCGCACCTATTAAAATATGCGCACACAATTATCATAATCATGTCTTGCGACGTAGTGTAAGTCGAGTTGCGAAGCCCTGTGGGGCCCATACGAGCTTGTCGAAAATCAGGTCATTGAGGCTCGCTTTATCTAAACTATTTAAGATAGCGTCATTTGAAGAACGAGGGTAAACATGATGTAAAAAAAAATGTTGCATCACAAGGACTTCCCAGGAGGTCACCCATCTTAGTACTACTCTCGCTCAAGCACGCTTAACTGCAGAGTTCTAATGGGATCCGGTGCATGAGTGCTGGTATGATCACACCTGTTAAAGTATGCGCACACAATTATCATAAGCATGTCTCGCGACGAAGGGTAAGTCGAGCTGCGAAGCCCTGCGGAGCCCGTGCGAGCTTGCCGAAAATCAGGTCATTGAGGGTCGCTTTAGCTAAACAATTCAAGATAGCGACATTTAAAGAACGAGGGTAAACAAGATGTAAAAAAAAACGTTGCATCACAAGGACTTCCCAGGAGATCATCCATCTTAGTACTACTCTCGCTCAAGCACGCTTAACTGCGGAGTTCTAATGGGATCCGGTGCATGAGTGCTGGTATGATCGCACCTATTAAAGTATGCGCACACAATTATCATAAGCATGTCTCGCGACGTAGGGTAAGTCGAGCTGGGAAGCCCTGCGGAGCCCGTGCGAGCTTGTCGAAAATTAGGTCATTGAGGGTCGCTTTAGCTAAACTATTCAAGATAGGGTCGTTTAAAGAACGAGGGTAAGAACAACGTAAAAAAAAAAGAGGTGCAACATGAGGACTTCCCAGGAGGTCACCCATCCTAGTACTACTCTCGCCCAAGCACGCTTAACTGTGGAGTTCTGATGGGATCCGGTGCATTATTGCTGGTATGATCGCACCTATTAAAATACACGCACATAATTATCATAAGAATGTCTCGCGATGTAGGGTAAGTCGAGCTGCGAATCCTTGCGGGGCCCGTGCGAGCTTGCCTTAAATCAGGTCATTGAGACTCGCTTTAGCTAAACTATTCAAGATAGCGTCGTTTAAAGAACAAGGGTAAGCACGACGTAAAATAAAAAAAAAAGAGGTGCAACACGAGGACTTCCCAGGAGGTCACCCATCCTAGTACAACTCTCGCCCAAGCACGCTTAACTGCAGAGTTCTGTTGGGATCCGGTGCAACAGTGTTGGTATGATCGCACCTATTAAAGTATGCACACACAATTATCATAAGCATGTCTCGCGACGTAGGGTAAGTCGAGCTTTGAAACCCTGCGGGGCCCGTGTCAGCTTGCCGAAAATCACGTCATTAAGGCTCGCTTTAGCTAAACAATTCAAGATAGCGTCGTTTAAAGAACGAGGGTAAGCACGACGTTAAAAAAAAAGAAAAAAAAAGAAAAAAGAGGTGCAACACGAGGACTTCCTAGGAGGTCACCCATCCTAATACTACTCTCGCCGAAGCACGCTTAAATGCGGAGTTCTGATGGGATCCGGTGCATTAATGCTGTTACAATCGCACCTATTAAAGTATGCGCACACAATTATCATAATCATGTCTTACGACGTAGTGTAAGTCGAGCTACGAAGCCCTGTGGGGCCCGTACGAGCTTGTCGAAAATCAGGTCATTGAGGCTCGCTTTATCTAAACTATTCAAGATAGCGTCGTTTGAAGAACGAGGGTAAACACGATGTAAAAAAAATGTTGCATCACAAGGACTTCCCAGGAGGTCACCCATCTTAGTACTACTCTCGCTCAAGCACGCTTAACTGCGGAGTTCTAATGGGATCCGGTGCATGAGTGCTGGTATGATCACACCTATTAAAGTATGCGCACACAATTATCATAAGCATGTCTCGCGACGTAGGGTAAGTCGAGCTGCGAAGCCCTGCGGAGCCCGTGCGAGCTTGCCGAAAATCAGGTCATTGAGGGTCGCTTTAGCTAAACAATTCAAGATAGCGTCGTTTAAAGAACGAGGGTAAACACGATGTAAAAAAAAACGTTGCATCACAAGGACTTCCCAGGAGATCATCCATCTTAGTACTACTCTCGCTCAAGCACGCTTAACTGCGGAGTTCTAATGGGATCCGGTGCATGAGTGTTGGTATGATCATACCTATTAAAGTATGTGCACACAATTATCATAAGCATGTCTCGCGACGTAGGGTAAGTTGAGCTGCGAAGCCCTGCGGAGCCCGTGCGAGCTTGCCGAAAATTAGGTCATTGAGGGTCGCTTTAGCTAAACTATTCAAGATAGGGTCGTTTAAAGAACGAGGGTAAGAACAACGTAAAAAAAAAAAGAGGTGCGACTCGAGGACTTCCCAGGAGGTCACCCATCCTAGTACAACTCTCCCCCAAGCACGCCTAACTGCAGAGTTCTGTTGGGATCGGGTGCAACAGTGTTGGGTTGATCGCACCTATTAAAGTATGCACACACAATTATCATAAGCCTGTCTCGCGACGTAGGGTAAGTCGAGATGCGAAACCCTACGGGGCCCGTGCGAGCTTGCCGAAAATCACGTTATTAAGGCTCGCTTTAGCTAAACAATTCAAGATAGCGTCGTTTAAAGAACGAGGGTAAGCACGACGTTAAAAAAAAGAAAAAAAAAAGAAAAAAGAGGTGCAACACGAGGACTTCTCAGGAGGTCACCCATCCTAATACTACTCTCGTCGAAGCACGCTTAAATGCGGAGTTCTGATGGGATCCGGTGCATTAGTGCTGTTATGATCGCACCTATTAAAGTATGCGCACACAATTATCATAATCATGTCTAGCGACATAGGGTAAGTTGAGCTGCGAAACCCTGCGGGGCCCGTGCGAGCTTGTTGAAAATCAGGTCATTGAGGCTCGCTTTAGCTAAACAATTCAAGATAGCGTCGTTTAAACAACGAGGGTAAGCATGACGTAAAAAAAAAAAACGTTGCGTCACAAGGACTTCCCAGGAGGTCACCCATCCTAGTACTACTCTCGCTCAAGCACGCTTAACCGCGGAGTTCTAATGGGATCTGGTGATGAGTGCTGGTATGATGACACCTATTAAAGTATGCGCACACAATTATCATAAGCATGTCTTGCGACGTAGGGTAAGTCGAGCTGCGAAGCCCTGCGGGGCCCGTGCGAGCTTGCCGAAAATCAGGTCATTGAAGCTCGCTTTAGCTAAACTATTCAAGATAGCGTCGTTTAAAGAACGAGGGTAAGAACGACGTAAAAAAATAGAAAAAGAAAAAAGAGGTGCAACACGAGGACTTCACAAGAGGTCACCCATCCAAGTACTACTATCTCCTAAGCACGCTGAACTGTGGAGTTCTGATGGGATCCGGTGCATTAGTGCTGGTATGATCGCCTCTGTTAAAGTATGCGCACACAATTATCATAATCATGTCTTGCGACGTAGGGTAAGTTGAGCTGCGAAACCCTGCGGGGACCGTGCGAGCTTGTAAAAAATTAGGTCATTGAGGCTCGCTGTAGCTAAACAATTCAAGATAGCGTCGATTAAAGAACAAGGGTAAGCACGACTTAAAAAAAAGAAAAAGAAAAGAGGTGCAACACGAGGACTTCTGAGGAGGTCACCCATCCTAGTACTACTCTCGCCCAAGCACGCTTAACGGCGGAGTTTTGATGGGATCCGGTGCATTAGTGCTGGTATGATCGCACCTATCAAAGTATGCGCACAAAATTATCATAAGCATGTGTCGCGACATAGGGTAAGTCTAGCTGCGAAACCCTATGGGCCCGTGGGAGCTTGCCGAAAATCAGGTCATTAAGGCTCGCTTTAGCTAAACTATTCAAGATAGCGTCGTTTAAAGAACGAGGGTAAGAACGACGCAAAAAAAAAGCAGCTGCAACACGAGGACTTCCCAGGAGGTCACCCATTTTAGTACTACTATCGCCCAAGCACGCTTAACTGCGGAGTTCTGTTGGGATCCGGTGCAATAGTGCTGGTATGATCGCACCTATTAAAGTATGCGCACACAATTATCATAAGCTTGTGTCGCGACGTAGGGTAAGTCGAGCTGCGAAGCCCTACGCGCCCGTGGGAGCTTGCCGAAAATCAGGTCATTAAGGCTTGCTTTAGCTAAAATATTCAAGATAGCGTCGTTTAAAGAGTGAGGGTAAGCACGATGTAAAAAAAAAAAAGGAAAAAGAGGTGCAACACGAGGACTTTCCAGGAGGTCACCCATCCTAGTACTACTCTCGCCCATGCACGCTTAACTGCGGAGTTCTGATGGGATCCGGTGCATTCGTGCTGGTATGATCGCACCTATTAAAGTATGCGTACACAATTATCATAAGCATGTCTCGTGGCGTAGGGTAAGTCGAGCTGCAAAGCCTTGCGGGGCCCGTGCGAGCTTGCAGAAAATCAGGTCAATGAGGCTCGCTTTAGCTAAACTATTCAAGATAGCGTCGTTTAAATAACGAGGGTAGGGACGACGTAAAAAAAATAAAAAAAAGAAAAAAGAGGTGCAACACGAGGACTTCCCAGGAGGTCACCCATCATAATACTACTCTCCCCGAAGAACGCTTAACTGAGGAGTTCTGATGGGATCCGGTGCATTAGTGCTGGTATGATCGCACCTATTAAAGTATGCGCACAGAATTATCATAATCATGTCTTGCGACATAGGGTAAGTTGAGCTGCGAAACCCTGCGGGGTCCCGTGTGAACTTGTCGAAAATAAGGTCATTGAGGCTCGCTTTAGCTAAACAATTCAAGATAGCGTCGTTTAAAGAACGAGTGTAAGCACGACGTAAAAGAAAAAAAAGAGGTGCAACACGAGCACTTCCCAGGAGGTCACCCATCCTAGTACTACTCTCGCCCAAGCACGCTTAACTGCAGAGTTCTGATAGGATCCGGTGCATTAGTGCTGGTATGATCACACCTATTAAAGTATGCGCACATAATTATCATAAGCATGTCTCGCGACATAGGGTAAGTCGAGCTGCAAAGCCTTGCGGGGCCCGTGCGAGCTTGTCAAAAATCAGGTCAATGAGGCTCGCTTTTGCTAAACTATTCAAGATAGCGTCATTTAAAGAACTAGGGTAAGAACGATGTAAAAAAAAAAGAAGTGCAACACGAGGACTTCCTAGGAGGTAACCCATCCTAGTACGACTCTCACCCAAGCACGCTTAACTGCAGAGTTCTGATGGGATCCGGTGCATTAGTGCTGGTATGATCGCACCTATTAAAGTATGCGCACACAATTATCATAATCATGTCTTGCGACATAGGGTAAGTTGAGCTGCGAAACCCTGCGGGGCCCGTGTGAACTTATCGAAAATGAGGTCATTGAGGCTCGCTTTAGCTAAACAATTCAAGATAACGTCGTTTAAAGAACAAGGGTAAGCACGACGTAAAAAAAAAAAGAGGTTCAACACGAGGACTTCCCAGGAGGTCACCCATCTTAGTACTACTCTCCCCCAAGCACGCTTAACTGCGGAGTTCTAATGGGATCCGATGCATTAGTGCTGGTGTGATCACACCTATTAAAGTATGCGCATACAATTATCATAAGCATGTCTCGCGACGTAGGGTAAGTCGAGCTGCAAAGCCTTGCGGGGCCCGTGCGAACTTGCAGAAAGTCAGGTCAATGAGGCTCGCTTTAGCTAAACAATTCAAGATAGCGTCGTTTAAAGAACGAGGGTAAGAACGACGTAAAAAAAAAAGAAGTGCAACACGAGGACTTCCTAGGAGGTAATCCATCCTAGTACTACTCTCACTCAAGCACGCTTAACTGCAGAGTTCTGATGGGATCCGGTGCATTAGTGCTGGTATGATCGCACCTATTAAAGTATGCGCACAAAATTATCATAAGCATGTGTCGCGACGTAGGGTAAATCGAGCTGCGAAACCCTGCAGGGCCCGTGCGAGCTTGCCGAAAATCAGGTCATTAATGCTCGCTTTAGCTAAACAATTCAAGATAGCGTCGTTTAAAGAACGAGGGTAAGCACGACGTAAAAAAAAAAGAAAAAAGAGGTGCAACACGAGGACTTCCCAGGAGGTCACCCATCTTAATACTACTCTCGCCGAAGAACGCTTAACTACGGAGTTCTGATGGGATCCGGTGCATTAGTGCTGGTATGGTCGCACCTATTAAAGTATGCGCACGAAATTATCATAATCATGTCCTGCAACATAGGGTAAGTTGAGCTGCGAAACCCTGCGGGGCCCGTGCGAACTTGTCAAAAATCAGGTCATTGAGGCTCGCTTTAGCTAAACAATTCAAGATAGCGTCGTTTAAAGAACGAGGGTAAGCACGGCGTAAAAAAAAAGAAGTGCAACACGAGGACTTCCTAGGAGGTAACCCATCCTAGTACTACTCTCACCCAAGCACGCTTAACTGCAGAGTTCTGATGGGATCCGGTGCATTACTGCTGGTATGATCGCACCTATTAAAGTATGCGCACAAAATTATCATAAGCATGTGTCGCGACGTAGGGTAAATCGAGCTGTGAAACCCTGCGGGGCCCGTGCGAGCTTGCCCAAAATCAGGTCATGAAGGCTCGATTTAGCTAAACAATTCAAGATAGCGTCGTTTAAAGAACGAGGGTAAGCACGACGTAAAAAAAAAAAAAAAAAAGAAAAAAGAGGTGCAACACAAGGACTTCCCAGGAGGTCACCCATCCTAATACTACTCTCGCCGAAGAACGCTTAACTGCGGAGTTCTGATGGGATCCGGTGTATAAGTGCTGGTATGATCACACCTATTAAAGTATGCGCACACAATTATCATAATCATGTCTTGCGACATAGGGTAAGTTGAGCTGCGAAACCCTGCGGGGCCAGTGCGAACTTGTCGAAAATCAGGTCATTGAGGCTCGCTTTAGCTAAACAATTCAAGATAGCGTCGTGTAAAGAATGAGAGTAAGCACGACGTAAAAAAAAAAAGTGGTGCAACACGAGGAATTCCCAGGAGGTCACCCATCCTAGTACTACTCTCGCCCAAGCACGCTTAACTGCGGAGTTCTAATGGTATCCGATGCATTAGTGCTGGTATGATCACACCTATTAAAGTATGCGGACACAATTATCATAAGCATGTCTCGCGACGTAGGGTAAGTCGGGCTGCAAAGCCTTGCGGGGCCCGTGCGAGCTTGCAGAAAATCAGGTCAAAGAGGCTCGCTTTTGCTAAACTATTCAAGATAGCGTCGTTTAAAGAACGAGGGTAAGAACGACGTAAAAAAAAAAGAGAAGTGCAACACGAGGACTTCCTAGGAGGTAACCCATCCTAGTACAACTCTCACCCTAGCACGCTTAACTGCAGAGTTTTGATGGGATCCGGTGCATTAGTGCTGGTATGATCGCACCTATTAAAGTATGCGCACAAAATTATGATAAGCATGTGTCGCGACGTAGGGTAAATCGAGCTGCGAAACCCTGCGGGGCCCGTGCGAGCATGCCGAAAATCAGGTCATTAAGTCTCGCTTTAGCTAAACAATTCAAGATAGCGTCGTTTAAAGAACGAGGGTATGCACGACGTAAGAAAAAGAAAAAAAAAAGAGGTGCAACACGAGGACTTCCTAGGAGGTCACCTATCCTAATACTACTCTCACCGAAGAACGCTTAACTGCGGAGTTCTGATGGGATCCGGTGCATTAGTGCTGGTATGATCGCACCTATTAAAGTATGCGCGCACAATTATCATAATCATGTCTTGCGATATAGGGTAAGTCAAGCTGCAAAGCCCTGCGGGGCCCATACGAGCTTGTCGAAAATAAGGTCATTGAGGCGCGCTTTAGCTAAACTATTCAAGATAGAGTCATTTAAAGAACGAGGGTAAGCACGACGTAAAAAAAAAAACGTTGCATCATAAAGACTTCCCAGGAGGTCACCCATCTTAGTACTACTCTCGCTCAAGCATGCTTAACTACGGAGTTCTAATGGGATCCGGTGCATGAGTGCTAGTATGATCTCACCTATTAAAGTATGCGCACACAATTATCATAAGTACGTCTCGCGACGTAGGGTAAGTCAAGCTGCGAAGCCCTGCGGAGCCCGTGCGAGCTTGTCGAAAATCAGGTCATTGAGGCTCGCTTTAGCTAAACTATTCAAGATTGCGTCGTTTAAAGAACGAGGGTAAGCACGACGTAAAAAAAAAAAGAGGTGCAACACGAGGACTTCCTTGGAGGTAACCCATCCTAGTACTCCTCTCATCCAAGCACGCTTAACTGCGGAGTTCTGATGGGATCCAGTGCATTAGTGCTGGTATGATAGCACCTATTAAAGTATGCGCACACAATTATCATAAGCATGTCTCGCGACGTAGGGTAAGTTGAGCTGCGAAACCCTGCGGGGCCCGTGCAAACTTGCCGAAAATCAGGTCATTAAGGCTTGCTTTAGCTAAATAATTCAAGATAGCGTGTTTAAAGAACGAGGGTAAGCTCGACGTAAAAAAAAAAGAAAAAAAAGAAAAAAGAGGTGCAACAGGAGGACTTTCCAGGAGGTCACCCATCCTAGTACTACTCTCGCCAAAGCACGCTTAACTGCGGAGTTCTGATGGGATCCGGTGCATTAGTGCTGGTATGATCGCACCTATTAAAGTATGCGCACACAATTATCATAATCATATCTTGCGACGTAGGGTAAGTTGAGCTGCGAAATCCTGTGGGGCCCGTGCGAGCTTGTCGAAAATCAGGTCATTGAGGCTCGCTTTAGCTAAACAATTCAAGATAGCATCGTTTAAAGAACGAGGGTAAGCAGGACCTAAAAAAAAAAAGAGGTGCAACACGAGGACTTCCCAGGAGGACACCCATCCTTGTACTACTCTCGCCCAAGCACGCTTAACTGCGGAGTTCTGATGGGATCAGGTGCATTAGTGCTGGTATGATCGCATCTATTAAAGTATGCGCACACAATTATGATAAGCATGCCCCGCGACGTAGGGTATGTCGCGCTGCGAAGCCTTGCGTGGCCCGTACGAGCTTGTCAAACTATTCATGATAGCGTCGTTTAAAGAACGAGGGTAAGCATGACGTAAAAAAAAATAACGTTGCATCACGAGGACTTCCCAGGAGGTCACCCATCCTAGTACTACTCTCGCTCAAGCACGCTTAAATGCGGAGTTCTAATGGGATCCGGTGCATGAGTGCTGGTATGATAATAGCTATTAAAGTATGCGCACACAATTATCATAAGCATGTCTTGCAACGTAGGGTAAGTCGAGCTGCGAAGCCCTGCGGGGCACGTGCGAGCTTGTCGAAAATAAGGTCATTTAGGCTCACCTTAGCTAAACTATTCAAGATAGCGTCGTTTAAAGAACGAGGGTAAGAACGACGTAAAAAAGAAAAGAGGTGCAACCCGAGGACATCCCAAGAGGTCACCCATCCTAGTACAACTCTCGCTCAAGCACGCTTAACTGCAGAGTTCTGTTGGGATTCGGTGCAATAGTGCTGGTATGATCGCACCGATTAAAGTATGCGCACACAATTATCATAAGCATATCTCGCGACGTAGGGTAAGTCGAGCTGCGAAGCCCTGCGGGGCCCGTGCGAGCTTGCCGAAAATCAGGTCATGAAGGCTCGCTTTAGCTAAACAATTTAAGATAGCGTCGTTTAAAGAATCAGGGTAAGCACGACGTAAAAAAAATAAAAAAAAGAAAAAAGAGGTGCAACACGAGGACTTCCCAGGAGGTCACCCATCCTAGTACTACTCTTGCCCAAGCACGCTTAACTGCAGAGTTCTGATGGGATCCGGTGCATTAGTGCTGGTATGATCGCACCTATTAATGTATAAGCACACAATTATCATAATCATGTCTTGTGACGTAGTGTAAGTTGAGCTGCGAAACCCTGCGGGCCCCGTGCGAGATTGTCGAAAATCAGGTCATTGAGGCACGCTTTAGCTAAACAATTCAAGATAGCGTTGTTTAAAGAACGAGGGTAAGCACGACGTAAAAAAAAAAAGAGGTGCAACATGAGGACTTCCCAGGAGGACACCCATCCTAGTACTACGCTCGCCCAAGGACGCTTAACTGCGGAGTTTTGATGGGATCTGGTGCATTACTGCTGGTATGATCGCACCTATTAAAGTATACACACACAATTATCATAAGCATGTCTCGCGACGTAGGGTAAGTCTAGCTGCGAAGCCCTGCGGGGCCCGTACGAGCTTGTCAAAAATCAGGTCATTGAAGCTCACTTTAGCTAAACTATTCAAGATAGCGTCGTTTAAAGAAAGAGGGTAAGCACGACGTAAAAAAAAAAAAACGTTACATCACGAGGACTTCCCTGGAGGTCACCCATCCTAGTAATACTCTCGCTTGAGCACGCTTAACTGCGGAGTTCTAATGGGATTCGGTGCACGAGTGCTGGTATGATCACACCTATTAAAGTATACGCACACAATTATCATAAGCATGTCTCGCGACGTAGGGTAAGTCGAGCTGCGAAGCCCTGCGGGGCACGTGCGAGCTTTTTGAAAATCAGGTCATTGAGGCTCACTTTAGCTAAACTATTCAAGATAGCGTCGTTTAAAGAACGAGGGTAAGAATGACGTAAAAAAGAAAAGAGGTGTAACCCGAGGACTTCCCAGGGGTCACCCATCCTAGTACAACTCTCGCCCAAGCACGCTTAACTACAGAGTTCTGTTGGGATCCGGTGCAACAGTGCTGGTATGATCACACCTATTAAAGTATGCGCACACAATTATCATAAGCATGTCTCGCGACGTAGGGTAAGTCGAGCTGCGAAGTCCTGCGGTGCCTGTGCGAGCTTGCCGAAAATCAGGTCATTAAAGCTCACTTTAGCTAAACAATTCAAGATAGCGTCGTTTAAAGAACGAGGGTAAGCACGATGTAAAAAAAAAGAAAAAAAAAGAAAAAAGAGGTGCAACACGAGGACTTCACAGGAGGTCACCCATCATAGTACTACTCTCGCCTAAGCACGCTTAACGGCGGAGTTTTGATGGGATCCGGTGCATTAGTGCTGGTATGATCGCACCTATTAAAGTATGCGCACACAATTATCATAAGCATGTGTCGCGACATAGGGTAAGCGAGCTGCGAAGCCCTACGGGCCCGTGGGAGCTTAATGGAAATCAGGTCATTAAGGCTCGCTTTAGCCAAACCATTCAAGATAGCGTCGTTTAAAGAACGAGGGTAAGAACGACGTAAAAAAAAAAAACAGGTGCAACACGAGGACTTCCCAGGAAGTCACCCATTTTAGTACTACTCTCGCCCAAGCACGCTTAACTGCGGAGTTCTGTTGGGATCCTGTGCAATAGTGCTGGTATGATCGCACCTATTAAAGTATGTGCACACAATTATCATAAGCTTGTGTCGCGACGTAGGGTAGGTCGAGCTGCGATGCCCTGTGGGCCCGTGGAAGCTTGCCGGAAATCATGTTATTAAGGCTCGCTTTAGCTAAAGTATTCAAGATAGCGTCGTTTAAAGAATGATGGTAAGCACGATGTAAAAAAAAAAAGAAAAGAAAAAGAGGTGCAACACAAGGACTTCCCAGGAGGTCACCCATCCTAGTACTACTCCCGCCCAAGCACGCTTAACTGCGGAGTTCTGATGGGGTCCGATGCATTAGTGATGGTATGATCGTATCTATTTAAGTATGCGCACACTTGATGTGAATATTTGTGGAAAAACGAATTTTCAAAATACCCAAATCAACCGGCAAGTGCACCGGGTCGCATCAAGTAATAAAACTCACGTGAGTGAGGTCGATCCCACGAGGATTGATGGATCAAGCAACTTTAGTGGGTGATTAGTTTAGTCAAGCTAACATTTAAGCGAGATTGGGTGAAACTTAAAGCAACAGAATGTAAATGACAAGGAATTATAAAGTGCAGAAAGTAAATTGCATTGAAACTTAAAGAGCAAGAAATGTAAATTGCAAGAATCTTAAATTGCAAGAAATGTAAATTGCATAAAATTAAAAGGGAGTGGGTGCTGGAAATTAAAAGAAAGCAGTAGATCAAGTAACTGGAAAGTTAAATTGCAAGAAGAATAAAGGAAATTAGGTACTGGGATTCATGAAATCAAACACGGAAGTGTAAATAACAATCAAACAGAGAAGTAAAAGATGCAGCAGGTTCAACAGATTTGGAAAATCACTTTAAAATCAAAACAGAGAGCAGCTTGGCTCAATTTCAAAATCTCAATGAGAAATTGAAGATCTCAGGGGCTCAATGAGACTAGAAAACAAGTCTAGATCTCAAGTCCTTCCTTGATCCAATAAAGAACAATTTGCAAAAGAAATGAAGATGAAAGCAGTAAACAGAGTGTTGATTCAAATCCTTAATTCACTGAACTTTTGTAGAAGAAGAACAAGAGAAATCTCAAAGTGAGAATGAAACAGAATTCCTTCAATTCTCAACCCAAGATTCAAAACAAAGAGAAAAACTAAAGAGAGAGAGCTCTCTAATGCTAATGCTCCCTCGAGGAGCCAACCTTCAATGCTCTCTAATGGAGCTAACCTTCTATTCTCTCTATTCCGGCCCCCTTTCTAAAATGAAAATGATGCCTTTTTATAGGATTTTACAAACATGACAAATGAAAATGAAATTGAAAAGCAAATTACAAAGAAAATGAAATTCCTAATCAAATTGTTTCTTGTGCCTTTGAGTGATGATAATGGGCTTTGCGTGCTTTGGATTTGGGTTGAAGATGGCCTCTGTTGATTGCACTTGGATTTGGAGAGAAACCCATTGTGAATTGGGACATAAAGCACAAAAGCTTGAGTCAAAGTTTGAGGCAAACTTTTGCTCAAGCTTTTTATATCAGCCACCCCCTTTTGCTGATATCCACGTTTGAGCTAAAGTTTGAGGTCAAACTTTTAGCCAAACGTGGATCCCCTTGTGTGCATGTGTGGGGTGCTACTTTGTCCTCTTGTCAACATTGCCAATTTCAAGCCAACTATAGACTATTATATATGGTTGGAAAGCTCTGAATGTCAGCTTTCTAACCCAATTAGAATCACCTCAATTGGACATCTACAACTCAAGTTATGCTCATTTGAAGAGGACAGGATCGCTGGCTTTGGTGTGCAGCGTTTGAGGAAAAGTTTGCCTCAAACGTGGTCGAAAACGCCAGTTCTGATGCCTCAAACGCATTGTCCACCCCATACTATTATATATTGTTGGAAAGCCCTAAATTTCTACTTTCCAATGCCGTTGGAAGCACATCATTTGGAGCTCTACAGCTCGAGTTATACTCCGTCGAAAGTGCAGAGGTCAGTTGGCCTCACTGCAGGTTGCTATCATGTTCGTTTATGCACATTGCGGGGCAGTTTTCTCCCTTAATTTTAGTGTTCATCATGCAGTGCCATATATGCTTGGAAAGCTCTCGATTCCTACTTTCCATTGCTTTTTGAATCACCTCATTTGGAGCTCTGTAGCTCAAGTTATTCTTGTTGGAAGTATACCCCTTTAGGCTGTTGTGGTGTGTGGCGCCAACGTTTGCCAAAAAGCTTGAGGCAAACGTTGGCGCAAGCTTTTCTCCTCCAGGGTGTCGTTTTTGTGATGCCAACGTTTGCCAAAAAGTTTGAGGCAAACGTTGGCTCAATCTTTTTCCTCCAGGGTGTTTTCAATTCTTCCAAAAGTTTGAGCTAAAGTTTGAGGCAAACTTTGGCTCAAACTTTTTTCCTCTCTTGCTCCTAGCCATTCCTTCTTCCTTCAACCTTCTTCAAAACTCTTTTCACCTATCATCAATCAACCAAACACATCAAAGCTATGCTCAAAATCATGAGTTTTTTATTCTTTCATAATATATGACAATTATAGCATAAAATCTCATGAAATTGCATTAATTCATCCATGGTTGATTGAATCAAAGGAAATATGAAATTCTGCCCAATTGGCTTAGTTAAGGCTCAAGAAAGTGCATAAAACCTATTGAAAACAAAGGAAAAAAGCATAGAAAAATATGACATGGTGACATGTCATCAACACTATTATCATAAGCATGTGTCACGACGTAGGGTAAGTCGAGCTTCGAAGCCCTGCGGGCCCATGGGAGCCTGCCGGAAATCAGGTCATTAAGGCTCGCTTTAGCTAAATTATTCAAGATAGCGTTGTTTAAAGAACGACGTAAAAAAAAAAAAAAAAAGAGGTGCAGCACGAGGACTTCCCAGAAGGTCACCCATCCTAGCACTACTCTCGCCCAAGCACGCTTAATTGCGAAATTCTGATGGGATCTGGTGCATTAGTGATGGTATGATCGCACCTATTAAAGTATGCACACACAATTATCATAAGCATGTCTCGCGACGTAGGGTAAGTCGAGCTGCGAAGCCCTGCGGGGCCCGTGCGAACTTGTCGAAAATCAGGTCATTGAGGCTCGTTTTAGCTAAACTATCCAAGATAGCGTGATTTAAAGAACGAGGGTGTTCATACCCTGGATCGAGCTGTCCGACCCGGGATGATAGCGACAAAGCGACCGACCTCCGCGGGTCAGATTATCCGACCTCTTTTTAAAGAGCTCGGTCAATTCGACAGGAAAGCCCAGTAAAGGGCCCAAACAGAGGAACACGATCCAAATCCAAAGGCAACCCAAGCCTACAGAGATAAAGGCGGTTCCCTTGAAGATAAGATGACCTCACTCAAAAATAAGATAAGATAAGATAACTAACTTATCTTATCTAAAAAGGTCACTCTACACCATTATAAATACACTGGAGCACCCAGTTATAACTCATACTCTGATTCTACTAAAAAAACCTGTTTAATACCCATGCTAACTTAAGCATCGGAGTCTCTTGCAGATACCCCCCACCCTCCGGTGACTAAGGATCAGCAGTGCAGCCAGTCCAACAAGTCGGACACGACAGCTCCGGCCACCACCCATCAGCCGGACACGTCATCGCCGACCAGTATAGAAGATCTCGTCCAAGATCGACTTACAGTTTCAGGTAAACCTCGGAACATTGGCACCGTTGCCGGGGAACTTGGAAGTCATCCCATCACCATGGCAGATGATCACGACAACGACCATGATTCAGATCTAGAGGATAGAACACCGCATAAAAACGCGGACACTACGCTAAAAGATACTCCGGAATCCAACAGGGACAAAAATTCATCAAATCCGGGAGTTATAGAAGCACTTCACGATCGTTTAAAGCAACTTGAAAAAGAAACCCATCATCAACGGGAAGCCGGGAAGGATCTACAGAGAGAAGTAAGGCGACGTCGAGAATTAGAAGATAAACTTCTAAAACTCGAAGCCGATCTCAAAGCCAAAGCTACTCGATCCACCCCTGAGGATAGCCCACGCAAAGATCAAGATCCATTCACTAGGGAAATTATGAAGACCAAAATTCCTAAGAACTTCAAACTTCCAAACATGACCTTGTACGATGGCACTACAGACCCCAACCATCACCTCAGCAATTTCAGAAGTAGAATGTACCTCACCGACACCTTAGATGCAGTCCGTTGCAAAGCTTTTCCAACAACTCTCACAAAGATAGCAATCAGATGGTTCGACAGCCTACCTCCAAAGTCCATCTCAAGCTTTGATGATCCAGCCAAAAAGTTCCTGGCCAGATTCTCCATCCAAAAAGACAAAGCTAAGTACGCCCCCAGTCTACCAGGAATCAAGCAAGGAGATCGGGAAAGTCTTCGCAACTACATGGAGAGATTCAACAAAACATGCCTAGACATACAAAGTTTACCAACAGAGGCCGCCATCATGGGCCTCATCAATGGTCTACGAGAGGGACCTTTCAGTCAATCTATATCAAAGAAATACCCCACATCCCTAGACGAAGTGCAAGAACGGGCGGAGAAGTATATCAACATGGAAGAAAATTCTCGACTAGGAGAAACCTCAAAATCCGGATTCTCCTACTGAGATAAAGATAAAGAGCCCAAAAAGAAGGAAGATCGACATGGGGAAAAAATTAAAAAATATCATAATTACACCCCCCTTTGGGTGTCTCTTGTGGACGTGTACAAAGAAGTCTGCCACACAGAAAAAATACCCCTAGCTCGACCACTCAAAGGCAAAAGAGGAGGAGGAAACCGAAATGAATATTGCGAATACCATCGTGTCTGTGGACATTCCACCAACTAATGCTTCGATCTAAAGAACGTCATAGAAAAGTTAGTAAGAGAAGGAAAACTAGATCGGTATTTGGCCACCCGAGATGATAAGCAAAGAAAAAGGAGGAGGGATGAAGAGGCCGGGCAAACCGAGCGATCACCTCGTACACCAGAAAGACATGTTCATATGATACACGGAGGATTTGCAGGAGGAGGAATCTCCAAATCATCCCGCAAAAGATATCTTAAAGAAGTATATCATGTTGAAGGAAAGGAGGAAGCGCCCGACATCCCTGCAATTTCGTTCACCAAGGAAGATGCATCCGGTATCATCTCGAGACACGACGATCCCATGGTCATCACCATCATACTGGCAAACGCCAATCTCCACCGCACCTTAATAGACCAAGGGAGCTCCGTCGACATCTTATTCAAAACTGCCTTCGACAAGCTCGGCTTAGAAGAAAAAGAGCTTAAAGCATACCCGAACAGCCTGTTCGGACTGGGAGATACCCCGGTACAACCATTGGGATACGTGCCACTACACACAACCTTTGGAAAAGGAAACCAATCTAGAACACTCAAAATAGACTACATCGTGGTTGACGTGAGTTCAGCCTACAATGCCTTAATAGGACGGACAACCTTAAATCAACTCGGCGCAATAGTCTCAACTCCGCATCTATGCATGAAATTTTCAACTGCAGAAGGGATAGCTACAATAAAAGCAGATCAAAAGATGGCACACCACTATTATAACAAAAGTCTAAACCTCAGAGGCAGAGGAGAAGAATTCCATACAATTGAGCTTGGTGGAGTTCAGAGACGTGAAGAACTTCGTCCACAGCCCGAAGGTGAAGTAGAGAAAGTCCAGATCGGAGACACTTCAGACAAAATAACTAATATTGGCATGATCCTACAAGGAGGCGCAAAAGAATCACTAGTACAGTTCTTACGAGATAATGTCGATCTCTTCGCATGGAAAGCTGCAGACATGCCAGGCATAGACCCCAAACAAATGTGCCACAAGTTGGCGGTCTATCCAAGATCTCGGCCGGTATAGCAGAAACGAAGAAAACTTGGGCCAGAACGATCCCAAGCTGTGGAAGAACAGGTACAAGCATTACTGGAGGCAGATTCATAAGAGAAGTCAAGTACCCACTATGGCTAGCCAACGTCGTCTTGGTGAAAAAATCTAATGGGAAGTGGCGAAATGTGCACCGACTACACCGATCTCAACAAAGCCTGCCCAAAAGATCCTTATCCACTCCCAAGTATCGACGCTCTGGTGGATGCCTCATCCGGATATAAATACCTCTCGTTTATGGATGCATATTTTGGATACAACCAAATCCCAATGTATCCACCTGATCAGGAAAAAACCTCGTTTCTAACACCAAAAGTAAACTATTGCTACATCGTAATGCCTTTTGGTCTTAAAAACGCAGGAGCAACTTATCAAAGGCTAATGAACAAAGTCTTTTCAGACCATATCGGAAAAATCATGGAAGTCTATGTGGACGACATGTTGATAAAGACACAAAGTGAAGAGACATTATTGTCCGACTTGGTCCAAGTGTTCGACACTATAAGGAAGCATGGCATGCGACTCAATCCTGCAAAATGCACCTTTGCAGTAGAAGCTGACAAGTTCTTGGGTTTTATGCTAACACAAAGAAGAATCAAGGAAAATCCGGATAAATGCCAGGCTATACTCAACATGAAGAGCCCAACTTGTGTCAAAGAGGTACAACAACTCAACGGGAGGTTGGCGGCCTTATCCAGATTTCTAGCGGGATCAGCAATAAGGTCTCTCCCCTTTTACGCCACTCTAATAAAAGGAAAAAAGTTCGAATGGACAACAGAGTGTGAGTAAGCCTTCCAGGATTTCAAAAGTTTCCTGGGACAACCACCTATCCTAACTCGGCCACGAGAAGAAGAACCACTCGTATTATACCTCGCGGTAGGAAGTCGGGCAGTAGCCTCAGCACTGGTTCGAGAGGATGACAAAGGGCAACAACCTGTATACTTCATTAGTAAAGCGCTACAAGGATCCGAGTTGAACTACCAAAAAATAGAAAAATTTGCCTATGCGCTCATACTAACATCTCGACGTCTCCGCCCGTACTTCCAAGCTCACACCATTAAAGTTCGGACCAACCAGCCTATAAAAGGGATGTTGCAGAAAACAGATCTAGTAGGCAGAATCCTACAATGGGCTGTTGAGTTGTCCAAATTCGACCTCCAATACGAAGCTCGGACAGCCATTAAATCATAATACTTAGCCGACTTCATTGCAGAATTTACAGACACCCTAGAGACCCCCATAGAATGGAATATTTACGTGGACGGCTCCTCAAATAAGACTGGAAGCGGCACAGGTGTGATAATTAAAAGCAACCAAGGAACCCAAATTGAGCTTTCCCTCAAATTCGGGTTCCCGGCCTCAAACAACCAGGTGGAATATGAAGCACTACTAACTGGTTTGAAGCTGGCTAAGGAGGTTAGAGATAAAAAACTCAACATCTTCAGCGACTCACAAGTAGTCACATCACAAATAACAGGGAGCTACCAGGCCAAAGATCCCACCATGAAAAAGTATTTGGATAAAACCAGGGAACAGCTCGAACAACTCGGGGAATATAAGATCCGCCACATACCCACGAACAAAACGCCCGAGCTGACGTACTCTCAAAACTAGCCAGCACCAAACCAGGGGGCAACAATAGAAGCCTCATCCAGAAAATGCTACAGAACCCGTCAATCTCGGAAGAGGAAAAAGTCCTAGCCATAACAAGTCAGGATCAAGGACGGATGACCCCCATAATTAACTACCTCAAAATAGAAGCACTCCCCATAGATGAAAAGGAGGCAAAGAGGTTAAAACGGAAGGCACAATACTACACTATCATAAACAACACCCTATACAAAAGAGGGATTTCAATACCATTATTAAAATGTGTGCCGACCTCCAACACAAGGGAAGTCTTAGAGGAAGTACACAGTGACATTTGCGGCAATCATCTCGGAGCACAAGCTCTTATAAAAAAGTACTCCGGGCGGGATTTTATTGGCCAACTCTACAAAAGGAAGCTACAGAGTTTGTAAAGACATGTCCACCATGCTAGAAACATGCCAACTTTCACATCGCCCCGCCAGAAGAGCTCATCAGCGTAACCTCACCTTGGCCATTTGCAAAATGAGGACTCGATCTTCTCGGACCCTTTCCCCAGGGATCGGGACAAGTTAAATTCCTCATAGTAGGGGTAGACCATTTCACAAAGTGGATCGAGGCAGAGCCCCTAGCTAACGCCACTGCTCAAAGAAGCCAGAAATTCCTATATAGGAACATTGTCACAAGGTTCGGGGTTCCATACTCCATCACCACAAACAATGGCACTCAATTCACAGATGCAGGCTTCAAAAAATTAGTAGCCGACTTGAACATAAAGCACCAGTTACCTCTGTCGAATATCCCCAAACCAATGGACAAGCCGAAGCTGCTAACAAAGTCATATTGGCCGGGTTAAAATGGAGGTTACAAGACGCAAAGGGAGCTTGGGCCGAAGAACTTCCACAAGTCCTATGGGCGTATCGAACGACGCCGCATTCAACCACAAAGGAATCACCCTTCCGATTAGCATACAGAATGGAAGCAATGATCCCAGTAGAGATCGAGGAAGGGTCGCCTAGAGTGGTCCATTACAATGAAGAAGCCAACTTCCAACTTCAAAGGGAAGAGCTCGACCTACTTCCTGAAATCCAAGAAAGAGCTCGGATCAGGGAAGAAGCACTAAAACGTCGAATGGCTTCCAGATATAATCAAAAGGTAGTGCCAAGAGGTTATGCTAAGAACGATCTCATCCTAATCCAAAATGATATTAGAACAACTCGACCCGGAGAAGGAAAGCTGGCAGCAAACTGGAAAGGACCCTACCGAGTCATAAAAGTACTTGGGAAGGGCTACTACAAACTAGCCGAACTCGACGAACGAGAACTTCCTAGGTCGTGGCACGCCTGCAACCTAAGAAGGTACTATAGTTAGAGAAGGTAAAAGATCTCATCATAGGATGCACTCTTTTTTCTGAAAAGGTTTTTTAATGAGGCACCAAGTTGAGATCCAGAAATTATCCGACTCAAAAGGATAAAAACCCTATATGTACATATTTTCATTTTACATTTTAAATAAAATATATTAAATGTTCTACAAGTCTTCAAGACGCATTAATCTGAAACATTCATCGTCCGATTATAAAGCGACAGATTGGCAGAAAGTGAAACAAATTCACTACACAATCACGATAAAGACCAACAGAGATGAAAACCAAATTCATCTAAAGGTCAATTAAACGAGGATTTAATCCACCTTCCACAAATCGGCAAAGATGAAAATAGAATAATGCAAGAAGTTATCGAAAGTGATTCGGAGAAAGGACCTGACGAGGTCCTAATGGATTGCTAAATAATAACTTAAAAGACTGGCCGACGTTAAGAAGTCGGACCAAGTCAAACCAAGTTATAAGTAAACCCTGGAAAGAGGTCTGGCCAACCCTATAAAAGAGGATTACTTTAACTTAGAAGGGCACGACATGACGAAGTCAGCCCAAAATTTAAAAGTTATAGAAGTAATCCCTGAAAGAGACCTGAATAAGGTCCAAGAAAGAGGATTACAAAAATAACTTAGGAGGGCACGACATGACGAAGTCGGCCCAAAATTTAAAAGTTATAGAAGTAATCCCTGAAAGAGACCTGAACAAGGTCCAAGAAAGAGGATTGCAAAAATAACTTAGAAGGGTACGACATGACGAAGTCGGCCCAAAAACACGAAAGTTATAAAAGTAATCCCTGAAAGAGACCTGAACAAGGTCCAAAAATGAGGATTACAAAAATAACTTAGAAGGGCACGACATGACGAAGTCGGCCCAAAACATAAAGTTATAGAAGTAATCCCTGAAAGAGACCTGAACAAGGTCCAACAAAGAGGATTACAAAATAACTCAAAAGGGCCCGACACGAAGAAGTCGGCCCAAAACATAAAGTTATAGAAGTAATCCCTGAAAGAGACTTGAACAAAAGTCCAAGAAAGAGGATTACAAAATAACTCAAAAGGGCCTGACACGAAGATGTCGGCCTAAAACATAAAGTTATAGAAGTAATCCCTGAAAGTAACTTGAACAAAAGTCCAAAAAAGAGGATTACAAAATAACTGGATACGACATAACGATGTCGAGAAGGACCCGACATGATGAAGTCGACCCACATAAAAGTGCGAAAGCTACACTTGGTAGAGACCTCACAAAAGGTCCACACAAAACAGGATTTTTAGCCTTAAAGGAATCAAAGTTACAAGCGCAAAGGAGGTCGAACAGCAAGGCTCCAACATTCTCAAAACCCAGAAAGATGCCAAGTCCAGCGCAAATAAGCATGATATAAAAATGCGAAGTTATAACAAGCTTCAGAGGCCACCAAAATCTGTCCCAAAAGCTTGGAAGCTACTTTTGTTTTTCAAAATAAAGTTGCTAAACAAGTAACTAAGAAGTGTCAACAGCTAGCAAAACATTAATAAAGAGTTTAAAAGCCCACAAGCCGGGCAATATACACAAACAGATACGAAATTCAGTCAAACATCAGAAGGCTTCTCGGTAGCTTCAGTATAGGGAGAAGGAGGGCGAGCCTGGAGAGGCACTGCATCCATTGTACCATCGTCCCTATTCAGAATTTGGCAATTAGGATCTAATTCTGGATGAACGACCCCAGACGGAGGAACTGTGGAAGTTGACACTTTGGCATCAGGCACAGAGGGAGGTCCGACATCATCATCATCCGGGTCATCGGGGACAATCTTACCATCCCTCACAATATTGTCTAAGCTGAAGAGAGTAAGGTCAACCTCAGGAGCAAGAACTTGAACCTGCTCCTTCAGGTTCTCATAAGCAGCATTTACGCTGCCGACAAGGTGACCTTGGAGCTCAGAGTAATCAACCCGGGTAGACTCCAACTCCTTCCTCAGACGCATCACCTCCCGATAGGATGTAACATAACTATCTTTATGCCTCAATACAGTGTCCTCGGCCAACCTCACAGAAGCCGCCAGGGCAAGAGAGCTAGCCTTCTCGTTTTTCAGCTCCTTCTCGAGTTTGGCTACTTTTACTTCAAGCTCCTCCTTCAGGCTCTTCATCCGATCGAACTCCTGTTTAGCCTCCTCCATGAAGGCTTTGGTAGTGTGAAGGGGAAGATGTTGGGCAGTCCGATACAGGGCAGCTCCCATATATGCCATCTTAATGCTACTCCGAGTTATAAAATCTAAATAGCGAAGGAGTGATACATCATCCATGGGGAGGGCACCATAAGGACCGATTTGTTGATCAACAAACTCCACCGCATCGAAGTCAGGAGCGTCAAGGTTGAAAGGCTCAATTATTTTTTGTTTCTTGTTGGGAGGAGCACCAGAAGTAGCGGCAGAAGTCTGTAGAGGGTTGGCCAGACGAACCCGAGGAGTGGGGATCACCTTCTTCAGCCCAGGAGAACTCGGCACGGGCAGCTTCACCGGAACCTAAGACGATCCCTCTCCTGTCATCTTGGCCGAGATATTTTGAGCAGCAGCAGCCTTCCGTGCCTTTTTGAAAGCCTTCATGGAATCATTATTCTTAGACATCTCTGAAAATACAGAATCAACCACAGTAAGGGGTTACAATCACAAAAAGAGGAAGCAAAACTAAGAAACAAGTACAGAAATAAGTCAGACAGTACCCAAAGCAATTCGAACCAGGGACGGGTCACTGGTGCACGAAATTGTGATCATCAACAATGGCGCCAAAGGACTTGGAGCTCTTAAACATGAATCACACTTTGTCACAATTCCGCACAACTAACCAGCAAGTGCACTGGGTCGTCCAAGTAATAAACCTTACGTGAGTAAGGGTCGATCCCACGGAGACTGTCGGCTTGAAGCAAGCTATGGTCACCTTGTAAATCTCAGTCAGGCGAATTCAGATGGTGATGGAGAATTGATAATTAAAAGATAAATAAAACATAAAATAAAGATAGAGATACTTATGTAATTCTTTGGTTGGATTTTCAGATAAGCGTATGAAGATGCTTTGTTCCTCCTGAACCTCTGCTTTCCTATTGCCTTCTTCCAATCATTCATACTCCTTTCCATGGCAAGCTTTATGTTGGGCATCACCGTTGTCAATGGCTACTTCCTGTCTTCTCAGTGAAAATGTTCTACGCATGCTTTCACCGCACGGCTAATCATCTGTCGGTTCTCGATCATGTTGGAATAGGATCCATTGATCCTTTTGCGTCTGTCACACGCCCAACAATCGCGAGTTTGAAGCTCGTCACAGTCATCCCTTCCCAGATCCTACTCGAAATACCACAGACAAGGTTTAGACTTTCCGGATCTCAAGAATGACCGCCAATAATTCTAGCCTATACCACGAAGGTTCTAATCTTAGATTAGAAACTTAAGAGATACACATTCAAGCTTGTTTGCATGTAGAACAGAAGTGGTTGTCAGTCACGTGTTCATAGGTGAGAATGGTGATGAGTATCACATTCATCATGTTCTTGGGTGCGAATGAATATCTTGGAGAAGAAATAGACTTGAGTTGAATAGAAAAACAATATTACTTTGTATTAATTCATGAAGAACAGCAGAGCTCCACACCTTAATCTATAGTGTGTAGAAACTCCACCGTTGAAAATACAAAAGTGATAATAGTGTAAGCATGGCCGAATGGCCAGCCTCCAAGGTCTAGGGACTAAACGTCCAAAGATGAAAATACAATATCAAAAGGTCCTATTTATAGAGAACTAGTAGCCTAGGATTACAGAAATGAGTAATTAATGCATAAATCTTCTTCCGGGCCTACTTGGTATGTGCTTGGGTTGAGCATTGAAGCTTCCATGTGTAGAGACTTTTTTGGAGTTAAACGCCAGCTTTTTTGCCAGTTTCGGCGTTTAACTCCAGCTTTTGTGCCAGTTTTGGAGTTAAACGCCAGAATTCTTGAGCTGACTTGGAACGCCTATTTGGGCAATCAAATCTCAGGCAAAGTATGGACTATTATATATTGCTGGAAAGCCCAGGATGTCTACTTTCCAACTCAATTGAGACCGCGCCAATAGGGTTTCTGTAACTCCAGAAAATCCACTTTGAGTGCAAGGAGGTCAGGATCCAACAGCATCTGCAGTCCTTTTTCAGCCTCTGAATCAGATTTTTGCTCAGGTCCCTCAATTTCAGCTAGAAAAAACCTGAAATCACAGAAAAACACACAAACTCATAGTAAAATCCAGAAGAGTGATTTTTATTTAAAAACTAATAAAAACATAATAAAAACTAACTAAAATATACTAAAAACATACTAAAAATAATGCCAAAAAGCGTATAAATTATCCGGTCATCACAACACCAAACTTAATTTGTTGCTTGTCCCCAAGCAACTAAAAATCAAATAGGATAAAAAGAAGAGAATATACAATAAATTCCAAAAACATCTATGAAGATCAGTATTAATTAGATGAGCGGGGCTATTAGCTTTTTGCTTCTGAACAGTTTTGGCATCTCACTTTATCCTTTGAAGTTCAGAATGATTGGCTTCTATAGGAACTCAGAATCTAGATAGTGTTATTGATTCTCCTAGTTAAGTATGTTGATTCTTGAACACAGCTACTTTATGAGTATTGGCCGTGACCCTAAGCATTTTATTTTCCAGTATTACCACCGGATACATAAATGCCACAGACACATAACTGGGTGAACCTTTTCAGATTGTGACTAAGCTTTGCTAGAGTCCCCAATTAGAGGTGTACAGAGCTCTTAAGCACACTCTCTTTGCTTTTGGACCACGACTTTAACCGCTCAGTCTCAAGTTTTTACTTGACACCTTCACGCCACAAGCACATGGTTAGGGACAGCTTGGTTTAGCCGCTTAGGCCAGGATTTTATTCCTGTGGGCCCTCCTATCCACTGATGCTCAAAGCCTTGGATCCCTTTTTATCACCCTTGCCTTTTGGTTTAAAGGGGTATTGGCTTTTTCTGCTTGCTTTTCCTTTTTTCTTTCTTCTTTTTTTTTGCATATATCCTTTTTTTTGCAAGCTTTTCACTGCTTTTTCTTGCTTCAAGAATCAATTTTATGATTTTTCAGATCATCAGATAGCATTTTTCCTTTTCCCTCATTCTTTCAAGAGCCAACAATTTTAACACTCATAAACAATCAAATTCAAAAATATGCACTGTTCAAGCATTCATTCAGAAAAATAATAGTATTGCCACCACATCAAAATAATTAAACTGTTTTAAAATTTGAAATTCATGCACTTCTTTTTCTTTTTCAATTAAAAACATTTTTCATTTTAAGAGAGGTGATGGATTCATTTTCATAGCTTTAAGGCATAGACACTTAGACACTAATGATCATGTGATAAAGACACAAACATAAATAAACATAAAGCACAATTTTTGAAAAACAGAAAATAAAGAACAAGGAAATTAAAGAACGGGTCCACCTTAGTGATGGCGGCTTGTTCTTCCTCTTGAAGATCTTATGGAGTGCTTGAGCTCCTCAATGTCTCTTCCTTGCCTTTGTTACTCCTCTCTCATGGTCCTTTGGTCTTCTCTAATTTCATGGAGGAGGATGGAATGCTCTTGGTGCTCCACCCTTAGTTGTCCCATGTTGGAACTTAATTCTCCTAGGGAGGTGTTGATTTGCTCCCAATAGTTTTGTGGAGGAAAATGCATCCCTTGAGGCATCTCAGGGATTTCATGATGAGGAGTTTCCTCATGCTCTTGTCCATGAGTGGGATCTCTTGTTTGCTCCATCCTTTTCTTAGTGATGGGCTTGTCCTCATCAATGAGGATGTCATCCTCTATATGGGTGTTCATAAAAAAACCAAAATGTGGTTAACCGGTTAAAAAACCATAACCACATTTTGGTTAACCAGTTTAATGAAACAATTTAAAAACCATATCCAAATTTTTTAGAATTGGTTAACCAAAACCAAATTAAAAAAAACCGGTTTTTAACCGGTTAACCAAAACCAAAACCAAATTAAAATCAAAACTTAATTTTAAAACCAAATTACATACTCTTTCTCTCTCTCTCTCTCACTCACTCTCTCTCTCTCTCTATCTCCCACTTCCTCTCCCTTTCTCTCTCCCTCCCTCTCCCCCTTACTCTCTCTTTCTCTCTCTCTCTCTCTCCCTTCTTTTTCTCTCTCTCTTTCTCTCTCTCCCTCCTCTCTCTCTCTCTCTTTCTCATTTTTCTCTTTCTCCTCCTCTCCTTTTCTCTCTCCCTATCCTCTCTCTCTCTCTCTCTATTCTCTATCCCCTTTTCTCTCTCTTCTTTTCCCCCTATTTCTCTCCCTTTTCCCTCTCTCTCCCCTTTTCCTTCCCCTATCTCTCTCTCCCTTCTCTCTAACTCATTTTTCTCTTTATCTCCTCTCTCCTTTCCTTCTCTCTCCGCTTCTCTCTCTCTCACTCTCTCTCTCTCTCTCTCTCTCTCTCTTTTCTCTCTTTCTCTCCTCCTCTCTCTCCCCTATCTCTCTCTTTCCCTATCTTCCTCTTTTTCTCTCTCCCTCTCTCCCCTCCCTCCCTCTCTCTCTCTCTCTCGTCTTTCTTTCTCTCTCCCTTGTCTCTCTATCCTTCTCTCCCTCTCTCTCCCCTTCCCTCTTTCTCTCTCTCCCTCTCTATTTCTCTCCTTTTCTCTCTATCTCTCTCTCCTTCTCTCCGCTCTCTCACTTCCCCCCCCCTCTCTCTCTCTCTTTCCTTGCCCGCTTTCTCCCCCTCTGTTCTCTCTTCCTCTCTCTCTCCTCCCCTTTCTCTCTCTAATCATCTCTCCCCTTTTTCTATCTTTCCCCTCCTCTCTCTCTCTCTCCTCTCCTCTCTTTCTCTCTCTCCCATATCTCTCTACTTTCTCCTCTCTTTTCCATTCTCTCTCTTTCTCTTTCTCTTTCTCTCTTTCTCCCCTCTCCTTCCTCTCTCTCTCTCTCTCCTTTACCTCCCCTCTCTTTCTCTCTCTCTCTCTCTTTTCTTTTCTCTCTTTCTCTCTCTCGCTCATCTCTCTTTCTTTTTCTTCTTTCTCTCTCTCTCTCCTCCTCTTCCTCTCTTCATTTTCTCTCCTTCTCTTCTTTCTTTTCTTACTCTCTCTTTTCTCTTTCTCTCTCAACCTTCTCTCCATCTCTATCCCTCTTCTATCTCTTTTCTCCTCTTCTCTCTAAAGCGAGAGAGAAGAGAGAGAGGAGGCGAAGATAGAGGAGGAGAAAGAAAAAAAAGAAGAGAGATAAGAAGAGAGAAGAAGGATAAGAGAGAGAAGCAGAGAGAGAAAGAGGACAAAGAGAGAGAAAGAGAGAGGAGAGAGAGAGGATGGGGAGAGAGAAGGAGAGAGAGACAGAAAAAAAGAAGGAGAGAGAGAAAAGAGAAGAGGAGAGAGAGAAGGAGAGAGGGAGATGAGGGGAGAGAGAAAGAGGGAGGGGGAGAGAGAGAGCATGGGGAGAGAGAGGGAGAGAAGGATAGAGAGAACGAAAGGGGAGGGGAAGAAAGAGGGGGAAGGGGAAGGGGAGAGAGAGAGAGAGATAGATAGAGAGGAGGGGGAGAGAGAGAAGAGAAAGAGAGGAGGAGAGAGAAAAATGGGAGAGAGAGAGAGAGAGAGAGAGAGAAAAGAAAGAGAAGAGGAGAGAGAGAGAGAAAGAGAAAAAATTATTTATAGAAAATATTGAAAAGAGATAAGAAAGAAAATGGAACGAAAGCAATGGAAGGGACTTCATTATTTACAAATGTTACTCGTATCATTTAGAAAGAAAAAAATTAGATTAAAAAAATTCAATTAAAAAAGATTTAAAATTTAGGGGTTTTGTATGTAAAAATATTAATTTTTGTGTAAAAATCTATTTTTACATGTAAAAACCAATTTTATGGTATAAAAACCAATTTTTTAGTATAAAAATCGGTTTTTGGGACAAAAACCGGTTTTTTGTGTAAAAATTTGGGTTTTATATGTAAAAATATTAATTTTTGTGTAAAAATATATTTTTACATGTAAAAACCAATTTTATGGTATAAAAACCAATTTTTTAGTACAAAAACCGGTTTTTAGTACAAAAACTGGTTTTTTGGTACAAAAACCGGTTTTTGGTATAAAAACCGGTTTTTATTTTAATAACCGGTTAAAAACCGGTTTTAAAATTCACTAACCGGTTAATAACCAGTTTCATCATGTAAAACCAATTTGGTTAATTAACCAATACTATATTTTTGGTTAACCAAAAAACTGGTTTGGTTTTTGGATTAACCAAACCATGAACACCCCTAAATTCCTCTATGTCAATTCCAACTGAGTTACAGAGATGACAAATGAGGTGAGGAAAGGCTAACCTTGCCACAGTAGAGGACTTGTCCGCCACCTTGTAGAGTTCTTGGGATATAACCTCATGAACTTCTACTTCCTCTCTAATCATGATGCTATGAATCATGATAGCCCGGTCTATAGTAACTTCAGATCGGTTGCTAGTAGGAATGATTGAGCGTTGGATGAACTCCAACCATCCCCTAGTCACGGGCTTGAGGTCATGCCTTCTTAGTTGAACCGGCTTCCCTCTTGAATCTCTCTTCCATTGAGTGCCCTCTTCACAGATGTCCATGAGGACTTGGTCCAACCTTTGATCAAAGTTGACCCTTCTAGTGTATGGGTGTGCATCTCCTTGCATTATAGGCAAATTGAATGCCAACCTTACATTTTCCGGACTAAAGTCTAAGTCTTTCCCCCGGACCATTGTAAGCCAATTCTTGGGGTCCGGGTTCACATTTTGATCATGGTTCTTGGTGATCCATGCATTGGCATAGAACTCTTGAACCATTAAGATTCCGACTTGTTGAATGGGGTTGGTGAGAACTTCCCAACCTCTTCTTCGGATCTCATGTCGAATCTTCGGATATTCACCCTTTTTGAGCTTAAAAGGGACATCGGGGATCACCTTCTTCTTGGCCACAACTTCATAGAAGTGGTCTTGATGCACCCTTGAGAGGAATCTCTCCATTTCCCATGACTCGGAGGTGGAAGCTTTTGCCTTCCCTTTCCTCTTTCTAGAGGTTTCTCCGTCCTTTGGTGCCATTAATGGTTATGGAAAAATAAAAAAGGTTTAGCTTTTACCAAACCAAACTTAGAAGGTTGCTCGTCCTCGAGCAAAAGAAGAAAGAAGAGAGTAGAAGAAGAAGAAATAGAGGAGATGGAGGGGGCTTAGTGTTTCGGCCAAGGGGATAGGTAGTGTGTATGTTGTGTGAAAATGAAGGAGTGAAGATGTGTTTATATAGGAGTGGAGAGGGGGGTATGGTTCGGCCATTATGGGTGGGTTTGGGTGGAAAAGTGGTTTGAATTTGAATGGTGAGGTAGGTGGGGTTTTATGAATGATGGATGTGAGTGGTGAAGAGAATGGTGGGATTTGATAGGTGAGGGGTTTTGGGGAAGAGGTATTGAGGTGATTAGTGAATGGATGAAGAAGAGAGAGAGAGGTGGGGTAGGTGGGGATCCTATGGGGTCCACAGATCTTGAGGTATCAAGGATTTCTCATCCCTGCACCATGTGGCATGCAAAACGCCCCTTGCTGCCAATCCTGGCGTTAAACGCCAGGCTGCTTCCCCCTTCTGGCGTTTAACGCCAGCTTCTTGCCCATTCCTGGCGTTAAACGCCAGGCTGGTGCCCATTTCTGGCGTTTAAACGCCAGTAAGTTTCTCCTCCAAGGTGTTCTATTTTTCATTCTGTTTTTGCTCTTTCAATTGTTTTGTGACTTCACATGATCATCAAACTACAGAAAACATAAAATAGCAAAAGAAAATAAAAATTTAACATAGATAAGTAAAAATTGGGTTGCCTCCCAACAAGCGCTTCTTTAATGTCAATAGCTTGACAGTGGGCTCTCATGGAGCCTCACAGATGTTCAGAGCAATGTTGGAACCTCCCAACACCAAACTTAGAGTTTAAGCGTGGGGGTTCAACACCAAACTTAAAGTTTGGTTGTGGCCTCTCAACACCAAACTTAGAATTTGACTGTGGGGGCTCTGCTTGTCTCTGTACTGAGAGAAGCTCTTCATGCTTCCTCTCTATGGTTACAGAGGGGTATCCTTGAGCTTTAAACACAAGGGAGTCTTCATTCACTTGAATGATCAATTCTCCTCTGTCAACATCAATCACAGCTTTTGCTGTGGCTAGGAAGTGTCTGCCAAGGATGATGGATTCATCCACACACTTCCCAGTCTCTAGGATTATGAAATCAGCAGGGATGTAGTGGTCTTCAACCTTTACCAAGACATCTTCTACAAGTCCATAAGCTTGTTTCTTTGAATTGTCTGCCATCTCCAGTGAGATTCTTGCAGCTTGTACCTCAACGATCCCTAGTTTCTCCATTACAGAGAGAGGCATGAGGTTTATGCTTGACCCTAGGTCACACAGAGCCTTCTCAAAGGTCATGGTGCCTATGGTACAAGGTATTGAGAACTTTCCAGGATCTTGTCTCTTCAGAGGTAATCTCTGCCTAGTCAAGTCATCCAGTTTTTTGATGAGCAATGGAGGTTCATCCTCCCAAGTCTCATTACCAAACAACCTGGTATTTAGCTTCATGATTGCTGCAAGGTACTTAGCAACTTGCTCTTTAGTAACATCTTCATCCTCTTCAGAGGAAGAATACTCATCAGAGCTCATGAATGGCAAAAGTAAATTCAATGGAATCTCTATGGTCTCTATGTGAGCCTCGGATTCCCATGGTTCCTCATCAGGGAACTCCATGGAGGCCAGTGGACGTCCATTGAGGTCTTCCTTAGTGGAGATCATTGCCTCTTCCTCCTCTCCAGGTTCGGCCATGTGAGACGTGTTTATGGCCTTGCACTCTCTCTTTGGATTCTCTTCTGTATTGCTTGGGAGAGTACTAGGAGGGAGTTCAGTAATTTTCTTACTCAGTTGACCCACTTGTGCCTCCAAATTTCTAATGGAGGACCTTGTTTCAGTCATGAAACTTTGAGTGGTTTTGATTAGATCAGAGACAATGGTTGCTAAGTCAGAGTGGCTTTACTTAGAATTCTCTGCCTGTTGCTGAGAAGATGGTGGAAAAGGTTTGCCATTGCTAAACCTATTTCTTCCACCATTACTATTGTTGAAACCTTGTTGAGGTCTCTGTTGATCCATCCATGAGAGATTTGGATGATTTCTCCATGAAGGATTATAGGTGTTTCCATAGGGTTCTCCCATGTAATTCACCTCTTGCTGGGTTCTCAAGATCATAAGCTTCTTCTTCAGAGGAAGCTTCCTTAGTACTGCCTGTTGCTACTTGCATTCCAGACAGACTCTGAGAAATCATATTGACTTGCTGAGTCAATATTTTATTCTGAGCTAGTATGGCATTCAGAGTATCAATCTCAAGAACTCCTTTCTTCTGAGTCGTCCCACTATTCATAGGATTCCTTTCAGAAGTGTACATGAATTGGTTATTTGCAACCATTTCAATGAGTTCCTGAGCTTTTGCAGGCGTCTTCTTCAGATGAAGAGATCCTGCAGGAGAGCTATCCAATGACATCTTGGATAGTTTAGACAGACCATCATAGAAGATACCTATGATGCTCCATTCAGAAAGCATGTCAGAAGGACACCTTCTGATCAATTGCTTGTATCTTTTCCAAGCTTCATAGAGGGATTCACCTTCATCTTTTCTGAAGGTTTGGACTTTCACTCTAAGCTTGCTCAATTTTTAAGGTGAAAAGAACTTTGCCAAGAAGGCATTGACTAGTTTTTCCCAAGAGTTCATGCTTTCTTTAGGTTGTGAATCCAACCATGTCCTAGCTCTGTCTCTTACAGCAAAAGGAAAGAGCATAATTCTGTAGACTTTAGGGTCAACCCTATTGGTCTTGACAGTGTCACAGATTTGCAAGAATTCAGCTAAGAACTGATGAGGATCTTCCAATGGAAGTCCATAAAACTTGCAATTTTGTTGCATTAGAGAAACTAATTGAGGCTTAAGCTCAAAGTTGTTTGCTCCAATGGCAGGGATTGAGATGCTTCTCCCATAGAAGTCGGGAGTAGGTGCCGTAAAGTCACCAAGCACCTTCCTTGCATTGTTGGCATTGTTGTTTTCAGCTGCCATGGCTTCTTCTTCCTTGAAAAGCTCTGTTAGGCCCTCTAGAGAGAATTGTGCTTTAGCTTCTCTTAGCTTTCTCTTCAAGGTCCTTTCAGGTTCAGGATCAGCTTGAACAAGTATGCCTTTGTCCTTGCTCCTGCTCATCTGAAAAGAGAGGAGAAGAAAATATGGAATCCTCTATGTTAGAGTATAGAGATTCCTTGAGGTGTCAGAGGAAAAGAAGAATAGAAGGAGGAGGTAGAGAAGAGAGAATTCGAACTTATCAAGGGAGATAGAGTTCGAATTGCACCTTGAGGAGGAGTGTTAGTCCCTTAAATAGAAGGATGTGAGAAGAGGGGAAGAATTTTTGAAAATTAATTAAAAAGATTTTGAAATAATAAAAAAAATTGAAAATTTGATTGAGATTTTTGAAAATTAAGATTAGGAAAGAAATTAAGTGATTTTTGAAAAAGATTTTGAAATTAGAAATCAAAAAGATATGATTGAGAGTTAATTTTAAAAAAGATGTGATTGAAAAGATATGATTGAGAAGATATGATTGAAAATCAATTTTAAAAGGAAAGTTTTTAAAATTAAAGTTGATTACTTGACTAACAAGAAATTAAAAGATATGATTCTTAAAATTTAAAATTTGATCATTTCTTAATAGGCAAGTAACAACTTGAAAATTTTGAAGTAAATCATTAATAGTAGCAAGGATTTTCAAAAATTATAATAATAAAAAAAGGAAAGAAATTGATTTTGAAAGGATATGATTGAAAAGATATGATTTGAAAAAGATTTGATTTTGAAAAATTATGAAATTTGAAAAAGATTTGAATTAAAAACAAAATCTTCTCTCTAGTGTCCTTCTGGCGTTAAACGCCCAGAATGCTATCCATTCTGGCGTTTAACGCCCAAAATGCTACCCTTTTGGGCGTTAACCCTGGTTGGCGTTTAAACACCAGTTTTCCTTCTTCATTGGGCATTTTGAACGCCCAGCTTTTTCTGTTTGATTCCTCTGCTGAATGTTCTGAATCTTCAATTCTCTGTATTATTGACTTGAAAAGACATAGTTTTGAAAATATTTTTGAATTTTTAATGAGGAGAAACAATCAAAATACAACTAATCTTAGGAAACTCAAATCAAACAAACAATGCATGCAGGACACCAAACTTAAAAATTTTCATATAAGAGACACTAACAAATTGAGAATGCATATGAGAAACAACAACACACACAAAACAAGAGAATTTAAAGATCAGAGCAATGAAATCATCAAGAACAACTTGAAGATTAATGAAGAACATAATGCATGTATTCAAAAAATGCAAGAAGAATAAAGACATGCAATTGACACCAAACTTAAAAATTGATACTAGACTCAAACAAGAAACATAAAATATTTTTGGTTTTTATGGTTTTATAAATTTTTTTTTTGTGATTTTTCGAAAATTGAGTGGAAAAGAAAATAAAGTGATTCAAAACTTTAATAAGAATTCCAGGAATCATGCAATGTTAGTCTAAAGCTTTAGTCTAAAAAGATTAGACATGGCTAGCCAAGCTTCAGCAGGACATTACATTCAGCAGGTAAATTGATGAGAATCAATCAGCTTTTGTGATGATAAGAACATCACCTTGAAACTCTAGAATTCATTCTTAAAAATTCTGAAAAATAAAAAGAAAAGTACCTAATCTAAGCAACAAGATGAACCGTCAGTTGTCCAAACTCGAACAATCCCCGGCAACGGCGCCAAAAACTTGGTGCACGAAATTGTGATCATCAACAATGGTGCCAAAGGACTTGGAGCTCTTAAACATGAATCACACTTTGTCACAATTCCGCACAACTAACCAGCAAGTGCACTGGGTCGTACAAGTAATAAACCTTACGTGAGTAAGGGTCGATCCCACGAAGACTGTCGGCTTGAAGCAAGCTATGGTCACCTTGTAAATCTCAGTCAGGCAAAATAAAAGATAAATAAAACATAAAATAAAGATAGAGATACTTATGTAATTCTTTGGTTGGAATTTCAGATAAGCGTATGAAGATGCTTTGTTCCTCTTGAACCTCTGCTTTCCTATTGCCTTCTTCCAATCATTCATACTCCTTTCCATGGCAAGCTTTATATTGGGCATCACTGTTGTCAATGGCTACTTCCCGTCCTCTTAGTGAAAATGTTCTACGCACGCTGTCACCGCACGGCTAATCATCTGTCGGTTCTCGATCATGTTGGAATAGGATCCATTGATCCTTTTGCATCTGTCACACGCCCAACAATCGCGAGTTTGAAGCTCGTCACAGTCATCCCTTCCCAGATCCTACTCGGAATACCACAGACAAGGTTTAGACTTTCCAGATCTCAAGAATGACCGCCAATAATTCTAGCCTATACCACGAAGGTTCTAATCTTAGATTAGAAACCCAAGAGATACACATTCAAGCTTGTTTGCATGTAGAACGGAAGTGGTTGTCAGTCACGTGTTCATAGGTGAGAATGGTGATGAGTGTCACATAATCATCACATTCATCAATGTTCTTGGGTGCGAATGAATATCTTGGAGAAGAAATAGACTTGAGTTGAATAGAAAAATAATAGTACTTTGTATTAATTCATGAAGAACAGCAGAGCTCCACACCTTAATCTATGGTGTGTAGAAACTCCACCGTTGAAAATACAAAAGTGATAATGGTGTAAGCATGGCCGAATGGCCAGCCTCCAAGGTCTAGGGACTAAACGTCCAAAGATGAAAATACAATATCAAAAGGTCCTATTTATAGAGAACTAGTAGCCTAGGGTTACAGAAATGAGTAATTAATGCATAAATCTTCTTCCGGGCCCACTTGGTGTGTGCTTGGGCTGCGCATTGAAGCTTCCATGTGTAGAGACTTTTTTTGGAGTTAAACGCCAGCTTTTGTGCAAGTTTTAGAGTTAAATGCCAGAATTCTTGAGCTGACTTGAAACGCCTATTTGGGTCATCAAATTTCAGGCAAAGTATAGATTATTATATATTGCTGGAAAGCCTAGGATGTCTACTTTCCAACGTAATTAAGAGCACGCCAATTGGGCTTCTGTAGCTCCAGAAAATCCACTTTGAGTGCAGGGAGGTCAGAATCCAACAGCATCTGCAGTCCTTTTTTAGCCTCTGAATTAGATTTTTGCTCAGGTCCCTCAATTTCAGCCAGAAAATACCTGAAATCACAGAAAAACACACAAACTCATAGTAAAGTCCAGAAGAGTGATTTTTATTTAAAAACTAATAAAAACATAATAAACTAACTAAAATATACTAAAAACATACTAAAAACAATGCCAAAAATTGTATAAATTATCCGCTCATCAGTCTCTCAAAAACTTTTTTGTATCAAGATGGGGTGGTTCCCCCCATAAATCTTCAAGAACAATTACAAAAGCCTGCTCAACCTCATCAAGCATCTCCCATGTATAACGAGACACTCTAACATCCTTTTGCCATTCTAGAGGGAAAGCAGGCTCGTCATTCTCATCAAGAAAAAAGGGGCGGACCCCCTCAACAGCGCGGACTCTAAAGAAATAATTCTTAAAATCCTTAAAAGACTCATCGTACATGGCGAAAACATTATGCCCCTGGGCAGACCTAAAAGAAACCCAGGAAGCCTTCTTTTTGGAAGAAGCTCCAGGCTTGTCAGAAACAAAAAGATAGAGGAAAAGAGTCTGAGAAGGCATTACGCCTAACTCTTGGCAAAGCAGCTGAAAGATCTTGATAAAACCCCAGGAATTCGGATAAAGCTGGGATGGGGCAATGTTACACGACCACAACAAGTCGGTCTCGAAAGCAGTAAAAGGAAAAGTAATGTCTAACTGGCTAAAGAAATATTCATAGGCATAGAAGAAGGGACGCACCCCCTCGACCGAAGTTGGAAAACAAACTCTCTCGTCAGAGTCGGGCGCTACAAGCTCATAATCCCTCTCCCGGGCACCGCCACCACAAACTCTGTGATGTTTCCTCAGCTCTACACAAAATCCAACATCCACCACAGAGACACACATTAAGACAAGGGAATCCAGCCAATCGGACATCCCTTCGGGAACTTTAGAAGACATCTCTACAATATTATTGCGAGAAGACATGGCCAAACTAGTCCTACAAACAAGAAAAGAAGATTGGATTACTAAAAAACATCCTGGACGAAATAAGAATAACTCGGCCAACATAATCCAGTACAGAACAAGCAACAAAAGGAAACCCCAGGACCTGTACCAAAAAGATCCAGGGGCATCCTTTGGAGGCAGATAACAGGACAAGGATTCAGGAAAACAGGCATACGTCTCGACACAAGAAAACAACAAAACCCTTTCTGTTCTACAACCAAAACGACACCTCGAAGGCCACAAGCCACAAATCAAACACGGCCATCCAAACGAGCTACCTCCCAGACTCACCGTCTCAGTTCAAAATAAAAAACGAAGGCAGATAGCAACAAAATGTTCAGAAGAAGTAGTCATCAAAGATGCACCCCAAACAAACAAAGAAAATCCTAACAAGCGATGAGGAAGGCTAATCAACAGGGCAAAAGTCAAGCTATCATTTTGAAAACTACTGTTATTTAAGCAAGATACAGTCTTTTCAAAAAACAGCCAGAAGCGACAGTAGAACATGCAAAACCTTAGGAAGCATCAACAGAAACACAAGGGGTATGCGCAAAAACGAAAAAGGAAAAACCAGAAAAAATACGCCACAGTAACAAGCAAGCACAAGGCTACAAAAAAGGATCAAGCTTTTCCAAACATACATTCAGTTAGAATCAAGGCATTATCAGAAAAAAGGACGAGAACGATGAAAAGAAGAACCAACCTGAACAAAGGAAGAAGTTTTCATAGAAGATCGAAGACGTAGAACAGAATCGCCTCTCGAGCAAAGAAAAACACCAAGAAAGCACCAAAGGACGTCGCAGGGAAGAAATGTGAAAACCGCAAACTTCAGGAAACAGAAAGGGAGAAGGAAAAGGGAAGTTACAAGTAAAAACGGAGAAGAGAAACTGTTTTTGTGTGTAAAGTTTAAAATAAAAAGCCAAGGGGAATGGGGCATTAACAGCTAATTAATGAGGGTATTAAACCCTTGCGCCTTCCCAAGAACAGAGCGCTAATACAAAAGCGCGCGCTTTAAATAAAGAAAACGTTCCACATTCAAAAAGAAGACTCTACAAAGAAGAAGTCGACAGATGCCCGAGCTCGGCCTCGCCAGAAAAGGATCGAAGTCATAAATTTAAGACTCGACCTCCCAAAGAAAGACCGAGCTCGAGCAGGGGCACTGTTCATACCCTGGGTCGAGCTGTCCGACCCGGGATGATAGCGACAAAGTGACCGACCTCCGCAGGTCAGATTATCCGACCTCTTTCTAAAGAGCTCGGTCAATTCGATAGGAAAGCCCAGTAAAGGGCCCAAACAGAGGAACACGACCCAAATCCAATGGCAGCCCAAGCCTACAGAGATAAAGGCGGTTCCCTTGAAGATAAGATGACCTCACTCAAAAATAAGATAAGATAACATAACTAACTTATCATATCTAAAAAGGTCACTCTACACCATTATAAATACACTGGAGCACCCAAGTATAACTCATACTCTGATTCTACTAAAAAAACCTGTTTAATACCCATGCTAACTTAAGGATCGGAGTCTCTTGCAGGTACCCCCACCCTCCGGTAACTAAGGATCAGCAGTGCAGCCAGTCCAACAAGTCGAACACGACAGCTCCGGCCGCCACCCATCAGCCGGACACGTCATCTCCGACCAGTATAGAAGATCTCGTCCGAGATCGACTTACAGTTTTAGGTAAACCTCAGAGTTCTGATGGGAGGACTGATGCGCATAAACGTGTTATGCTACGATTTAGGAAATTGCACGATCGGCAAAATTCCTTCCGGCAAGTGCACCGGTTATCGTCGTCAAGTAAAAACTCACAATAGAGTGAGGTCGAATCCCACAAGGATTGGTTGAGTGAGCAATTCGGATTAGAAGTGTGTTCTAGTTGAGCGGAATCAAGATTTGAGATGAGAATTGCGGAATGTAAAATTGGCGGGAAAAGTAAATGACAAGAAAATTAAATGGCTGAATCTTAAATTGCATGAATTAAAGAGCAGAATGTAAATTGCTGAAATTAAAAGGGACTGGGGATGATTGCAAGAATTGAATTGCAGAATGTAAAGAGAAAGTGGAAATCAGAAATGGGGAATTCATTGGGTTTAGGAGATATTGAAATCTCCGAATCAAAACATGTAAATCTCTTCCTCAACCAATGCATTCATTGAATTTTGCTTGGCAATCTTATATGATTGGATCCCAATTCCTTGGCTCCAATGCTCTCTAAAAACAAACAAATTCCCAATCCCTTGGTTTAAATGTTCATAAGAAGAGATGATGCTTGATCACTGATTATACCACACAATTTCATGAACCACAATTTGGTAGGATTACATGTCACAATATCCATCCAAACCCCAATCCAATCCACTGTGAGAAAGCTTCTCTAGCATGAATCCTCCATTCCTTTCCCAAGGCTCCGAAGGATTCCAAGTATGAGTAGTCTCTTTCCCAAGACAACTACTCAATGGAATTAGATCGAGAAGCTTTCTAACAAAATTCAAGAGAAAAGATTGAAGAAGAAGATAAACTATTATTGATTCATTGAATTACAATAGAGCTCCCTAACCCAATGAAAGGGGGTTTAGTGAATCATAGCTCTGAATTCAATTACAAAGAAAAAGAAACTAGCTAAAAGTGAAAGTAAAAAGTCCCTTCTAACTTAACTTCTATCCTATTTATACACTTTCTATATTGAGCTTCAGTTGTGCTTCTTGGGCTTTGAGGCCTCTCCTTGCTTTCCTTTTGCCTTGGGTTTATGATCCATAATCTTGATGAGGTTGTTGATCCAAGTCCTGTAACATTTATTGAGCCAACTTAGTGATAATCAAATAATGACACATGACTCAATAAATTGAGATTTCAAACTCATCAATCCTTCAGGCCCAATCCCATAAACCATGATATTCAATTGGGTTTCATACCAAAGTAAGTTTAAGTTAATAATTGTGCTCAAAGACTAACTTAAATCACAATATTTTTGGCCCAGAAACCCTTTTCAAGAATGGCGTTTAAGTTGTAGTTTAAGCTTAAACTGCAACTTAAACGCCAGACACTTCCAGTGAGGCCATTTGTAGAAGCACGTTTAAGCTTCAGTTTAACCTTAAACTGAAGCTTAAACGTGGAAATGGAAGAATGGTAGCCCTGGAGAGTAATGTAGTCGAACACGTTTAACCTCCAGTTTAAGGTTAAACTGGAGGTTAAACGTGGAAGAGGAATGAGGCATCCTGGAGGTCGAACACGTTTAACCTCCAGTTTGAGGTCAAACTGGAGGTTAAACGTGGAAAAGGGTGGAGGCATACTGGAGGTCGAACACGTTTAACCTCCAGTTTGAGGTCAAACTGGAGGTTAAACGTGGAAGCTTGGAATGGTGGCCCTGGAGGTGTCGAACACGTTTAACCTCCAGTTTGGGGTCAAACTGGAGGTTAAACGTGGAGGTGGAGAGAGCAACCCTGGAGTGAAAGAAAACGTCGAACACGTTTAAGCTCCAGTTTGAGTCAAACTGGAGCTTAAACGTGGAATGGCCCCTGGTACTCTTCCTGGTTCTGGCGTTTAACCTCCAGTTTGAGGTCAAACTGGAGGTTAAACGTGGAACACCTCCCTGGGTGGCATACTCATTCTGGCGTTTAACCTCCAGTTTGAGGTCAAACTGGAGGTTAAACTTCAATCCCAGCATTTCTTATCCTTCATGATTTTGGCGTTTAAGCTCCAGTTTAGGCTTAAACTGGAACTTAAACTCCACATGTGATATTCAAGCTTCCTTTATTGATTTTGTTGCTTCCTTGCTTAGCCTCTTCTTCCCTGAAATCATCCAAACAATTGCATCAAAGTCTTGCAAAATTTCATGAGAAATCTTTCATTCATAGCATTTAAGTAATTCAACTAAAACTCATGGAATTTGCATCAAAATCATATTGTTTGGATGGTTCATTACTTTGTTCTTCATTTAACCATTTTTGGTTACTTTAAGCTCAAGAAAATGCATAAAACAACTAAAACTAACAGAAAAATGCTAGTGAAACTAGCCTATGATGCCTTGGCATCACAACACCAAACTTAATACTTGCTTGTCCCTAAGCAAGTCCTGAGTTAATTGAGAAGAAAGTATGAACAGAAAGTAATTACATTGGCTATATTAGCAAGCATTTGAAGTTCATCAGAAGGGTTTTATGCAGAAAGTTGCAGCATCACTTTTTCATACTTATCAGGTAGGATTATCACTTTTTCATTGCATCCATCAAAAATTGCTATGGCCTCTTGTTATTCTTATGTCTTTGGCACTTTTCTCTTCTTTGTTTTTCTTTTCTTTTTCTTAGAGCTTCTTTTGCTCCTTGTTTGCTTAGTGTCATGTGTTGCACAAGCCTTTGGCATTTTCTTTTTCTTATCAGTGCACTACACATATCCACCTTAGGCATTTTAGTTCACATTTCTTCTTGAGACATTGGTGCCCAGCACCTCTTTGTGTAACTAAATGTTTTGTATTTAGGTTGCTCTTGATAGTGGACTTTTGGTTGATAATCCCGGGTTAGTTAACCCAAGTTACCAAGTGTTGAAACACTCCTCAGAACCTATTCATCCAAGCATATCCTTAATACATAAACACCACAGGCATTTGTCTCAGAAGTTCAAACCATTGGTACCTAGCTTATTTTCTCAATTATTTTTACTTTTTGATTGCCTTTTTCCGTGGCTTTTTCTTTTCCTTTTTCTTTCTTTTTCATGGCCAAAGACATTTATTCATCAAGATCCATAGACAATTTTTACTTCTACAATAAAAAAGATGATAATTCTACACTCTAATATTAGTGATGTGACTAAACAATCAAGCATGCATACCACCACTTAATTCTACTTGATTTGTCACTAATTTAGCCAAGTTACTTTTGTTCAAGCTTTTCTTTTATTTTTGGAAACAGAACAAGCATGGCAGGCACTTGTTTAAGAAGGTGAAGTTATATCCAAACATCTAGGCATTCACTTTATTCAAAACACTTAACAAACACACATACTAAAAAAAACGACTCATAAAAAAAAAAAAACTCCACCTAACACTTAAATGACTTATGATGAAAACAAGTTCATAAAGACAATTCACCAATTATCATTTGATTATTAAGGAACGAGACCACCTCTTATTTATTGCTTGGTTCTTCTTAATTCTTGGGATCCTGCTTCTTCTTGCTTCCTGCCTCTTTTTGACCACTTGTGCTTCCTTTGTCTTTTCTTATGAGCTTTTTCCAGAATCCAGCCTTTTTCATCGTTTCTTCCACTCCTTTTTCAAGGATCATTGCCTTGTTTATTTCTCCTTCTTTCCTCCCTTTGAAATACTCATCATAAGCTGGGAATGCTGGGTCCATCTTGTGTAGATGTTCCCCTATGTAGTTAAGCTTGATTTGCGAACTGATGTTGTAGTCAGCTTGGACTGAGTATCTTGCATTCTGTAAAGTGGTGGCTTCCTTGATTGCCAAGACATTGGCATCTTGGTGTTGGCATATGTGGCTGAAGGATTCCTGTAAGTGTAGATTTTGTTCCCTTTGCAGATCAAAGAATCTTGATTCAAAGTTCCTTTGCATATCCATCATTTTTAGATGAAAGTCTTCTTGTCTTTCCTGAGACCTCATGTATTGTTGAGACATTCCTTCCATGATTTCCTGCATTCTGCTCATATCCATGGGGTCTCTGGGAATTCGTTGTCTTCTTTCAGGATTTGCTTGCTCTTCTTGCTCTTCTTCTCTGTCTTCTCCTTCCTGTCTTTCTTGTTCTGCTTCTTGCTCGGCTTCCACTTGTTGCCCTTCTTCATTTCTTCTTCTTGTATGTCTTGGAGGAGTTGGGCCAAGAGTCATTCTGTGTGCAGTTATGGCCAGCCCAGGATATAGCCAATTAGGTCTTTCATCCTCAAGTGGTACTTGGGCATCGATGCATAGTCTAATGATGGTGCTAGGGAAATGAAGCCAGGATTCAGGGTCACTTTTCTCACTAAACTCTTGTATCTGTTCAGCAATGAGTCTATGAACTTTGATCTCTCCTCCAACCATAATGCAATGTAGCAAGATGGCTCTTTTAGGGACTATTTCTGAAGAGTTTGCAGTGGGTAGGATGGATCTCCTAACTATTGCATACCACCCTTTAGCTTCAGGTGTTAGGTCTCCTCTTCTCAAGACTCTTGGAGCCCCTCTTGTTTTTCTCACCCATTCAGCTCTGATGGCACAAAGGTCTTCAGCAATAGTTGTATAGTCAGGTTCTCCTCTCATCCTTTCGTCATAACTTGCTTGGCTGAAATGTATGTTTTTCAGGCCAAGAGTTTTCATAATTGCTTTGGGACTGAAGTCAACTTCCACCCCTCTCACATAGCTTTTGTATGTGGGGTTCTTGGTTTGATCCTCCCTTACTGCATTTGCATAAAACTCCTTCACCAAGTTGATGTTGATTCTAGTGATTGGCTTAGTTAGGAGTTCCCACTTCCTCTTTTTGATCTTTTCCCAAACACCTGGGAACTCATCCTTTTCAAGTTCAAAGGGGACCTCAGCTAGTACCGTTTTAGGTCTCATCCATTCGGCTTGAATCTCATGGAACACTGATCTGTATCTCCATGCATCGAATCCCCTGTTTTCCTCCATTGGCTGCTTGTCTTTTCTTCTTTTGTGGCTAGATGAAGCTGCCATTTTGGTAAGTGACAACTAAAGTTGACAAGGTGAAGTAAGAAGTGTTGTTGGAGGTGTGGTGAGATTGTTTTCGGCAAGAGATGGTTATGCTATGATGAAGGAAAAAGTGTATGAAGGAGGATTGATGGTGTGGGACTCGTTCCCCAAGTGGTTCTTTATAGTGCCCATGAGTGAAAAATGAACGGCTAGGGTGGTTTGTGAAGGGTGGCTTGATGGTAAATATATGAATTGTAGATAAGGACGATTGGCTTTTCATTTTCTTGGAAGTATTCTAGATGCATTAGGTTGTACATGTAGCTTTCTTTTCTTGCAGAACTTCCTTTTCCCATGTGTTAGTTTCAAAGATTTATGAATTTTCTTTTTGACCAAGCACGTACCTCCCTTTGTCTTTTTCCTCCATTTTTGTCTTTTCTTTTGTACCTGCACAAACAAACAAATTTGCTATCATTTTTCGGTCCATGTGAATTATGAACAGTATTTGCACATGTAAATCAATGCTTGTCTTTATGAGCTTATAGCCGTGACTTCTACATGTATGCACACTTATTATTTGGACACCAAACTTAGTTTTTGGTTAAGTCTCCTGATGACATGAAATCCATATTGGTTGTCCTTAATGAGTGTGCATATTTCTAATAAATCATAGTCACCTTGGCTCTTTGATTCTAAACAAAGTGACTACCCTAAGTAATTGAACTAAAGCATTAAAACATATGAATGGTATACTTGTCATGACTTTTGAGATCCAGAGGAACTTCTTGCTTTTCATAAACTGTGTTCAAAAAGAACACCAAACTTAATGTTTGGTTGTGCACCTTGAATGAAAGATGGAATTCAATTTGAGTAAGATTTGGGAGTGCCATCAGGCACACCAAACTTAGAGACCAATTGTAATTTACATGCACGGTTTAGTGCACTTAATCAATAGTTGTCCTGAGGATTCAAGTTCATGCATAAGAAACCATACTTTATTAGATGTAAAGCAAAGCACTAAAGATTAAGGATACTAAAAACATGGGTTGCCTCCCATGAAGCGCTTCTTTAACGTCACTAGCTTGACGGTTGTCCCTTGTTAGGGTGGATTGTAGTGCTTGACGTCCTCTCCTCTCACTATGAAAACGTCCCCTCTTGATTCATTCATGACCTCTAAATGTTCCAAAGAAAGAACTTTCTTGATTGTGAACACTTGAGGGAGCTGAGAAGGAATGGTCTTGAGGCCAGGTGGAATTGGCAGATAATGACTTGAGATCACTTTATCTCCTGGAGAAAAACCTTCAGTGGGAATTTTCTTGTTTCTCCATCCTCTTGGCAATCTCCCTATCACTCTTCCCTTTCTCTTGAGGATTTCTTCATTGACTTTTATGTCAGGAGGATCCTTCTGATCTGTTTCCACTGATTCTTGTGGCTCTAACTCTTGCAACTCTTGTTTGCCTTCCAATGACTGTTTTAGAGTCTCAGCTGCTGGATTACTTTCCTCCAAACACGGATGGCTACTATCATCTTTAGGCTTTTCAGATTCTGGTTCAGGCTCAGATGCAGGTTTGAAGACTTTGAAAATGAGCTGTTCATCACGTATTCTCAGAATTAGTTCTCCTTGTTCTACATCTATGAGCGCTCTAGTAGTGGCTAGAAATGGTCTGCCCAGAATGATAGGGTGTAAATAGCTTTCCTCCATGTCCACAATGACAAAGTCTGTGGGGAAATAATAATCTCCTACTTTCACCAGCACATTTTCAACTACCCCTTCAGCTTGCTTCTGAGTTTTGTCAGCCAGTTGTATGATTACATCAGTGGATCTCACCTCGTTCAGTTGTAGCCTCTTCATAAGAGTTAGAGGCATCACATTTATGCTAGCTCCTAGATCACAGAATCCTCTGTCTATTTTTGTTTCCCCTATGATGCAAGGGATATGAAAGCTTCCTGGGTCCGTTTTCTTAGAGAGTGTGTCCTTCTTGATGAGAGCACTGCATTCTTTGTTCATTGTTACCGTTTGTCCTCCCTTCAAAACTCTTTTCTTGCTTAACAATTCCTTTAAATACTTGATGTGTGTGGGCATTTGATGAAGAATCTCAAGAAAGGGAATATTGACATGCAGAGAATTAAATGTCTCTAGAAACCTTGAATAGGTTTTCCTTTTTTCACCTCCTCCTAACCTCTCAGGAAATGGTGCTTTTGGTTGGTATACTTCCATCATGCCTTTTTGCAGATCCTTGGCTTGCTCAGTTCCACTTTCCTGCTTAACTTCTTCCACATCTTCTTTCAAGATTTCTGGTTCCTGCTGTGAGGACCTGATTCCTTCTTCTTCTGAGACTTCCTTCAATATGGTGATGGCCTTGCACTCTTCCCATCTTACTCTCTTTTGTTCCCCCTTAGGATTCTTTTCTGTGTCACTAGGGAACACTGCAGTTGATTTGGGTGCCTGTTGAGATAGCTCTCCTACTTGAGATTCCAACCTTTTGAGTTTTTCACCATGGTTTCTTAAGGTAGTTCTCACATCATCCCTGAAGCTCTTCAATTCACTTATGTCTTGGCTCATGGTTGCCATCATTCCTTCCATCCGGTTTAATTGATCTTGAAATTGTTGGTTCGGATTAGGTTGGGTATGTTGATCATTTTGGCCATGATATGATGATTGGGGGTAAGTGTTTTGTGTGGCTTGGTATGATCTTTGGTTGGAGTTTTGGTATGTGGAATTGTTTTGTTGATTGTGGTTGTAAGGTTTGTGGTTTTGTGGTTGGGTTTGTTGGTTTCCCCACCCAAAGTTTGGGTGGTTTCTCCAGCCTGGGTTGTAAGTGTTGGAGTGTGGATCATATGATTGCCTTTGTTGGTTTCCCACATAGTTAACCTCATCCCAATCACCTCCTTCAATGCCTACTTCCTCTTGATCTTGTGTGTGTATTGCAGCCACTTGCTTTGTTTCTAATTGCCTGGTAAGCTCTGCTAGTTGCTTGGCAAACACCTTGTTTTGGGCTAGAATTGTATCAACATGGTTCAGCTCCATGACTCCCTTAGTGTTGTGCCTTTCTGATGCATAGTAGTACTCATTCTCAGCCACTGTCTCGATCACTTCAATGGCTTCTTCCACAGTCTTTTTCTTGTTCAATGAACCTCCTGATGAATGGTCTACAGCCTTCCTTGATTCATAAGAGAGTCCATCATAGAAGATGTGCAATTGCACCCAATCATGGAACATGTTTGGTGGGCATTTCCTTGTCAAGTCCTTGAATCTCTCCCATGCCTCGTAGAGAGTTTCACCATCTTTTTGTCTAAAAGTTTGGACCTCAGATCGAAGCCTATTGACCTTTTGTGGAGGGTAGAAACGTGCCAGAAACTTGCCTTCCACCTCATCCCATGTGGTTAGACTCCCCCTTGGGAATGATTCCAGCCACTTAGCTGCCTTGTCCCTAAGTGAAAATGGGAACAAGAGCAGTTTATAGGCATCTTCCTGGACTCCATTGGACTTCACAGTGTCACAAATTCTCAGGAACTTTGTGAGATGTTGGTTTGGGTCTTCATTAGCACTTCCTCCAAAGGAACAATGATTTTCCACCAATGATATTAGCTGTGGCTTGAGCTCAAAATTGTTGGCCTGAATGGGTGGTTTCTGGATGCTACTACCACAATTCCCAGAGGTTGGGTTTATGTATGAACTAAGAACCCTCCTCTCAGGAATGGCATTGTTTCCATCAGCTCTCTCATGGTTGTGAACTTCTCTATCCATGTTGAGATCTAGAGCTTCCTCAAAATTGTCCTCAGATTCTCCTTCAGATTCCTCTTCTCCCACTACTCTCTTCCCTCTTGCTTCCCTTCTAAGTCTATGAAGGGTCCTTTCCGGTTCGGTATATGGAGGAGTTGATGTCTCTCCTCTCCTACCTGTCATACAAGAACACAGCTCAAACACAAACAAGTGAAATACTCTTGGTTAATGGAAGAGTATGGTTAGATCAATTGAGGAATTAAATCAAACAGTTAGTGAGTCAGTGAGTTAGTTGCATGGATTTAAAGGCATAAAGAAGGAAAGCATGTAACCAAGTGCAGAAATTAAAATTCAACAAGTATCTAGAACAGAATTAATCAAAGCAAGAGAAAATTGCTCAATCTAGTTAGCTTCCAATTTGAGAATTGTCAATCGAAAACCAATCCCCGGCAACGGCGCCATAAACTTGATGCGCATAAACGTGTTATGCTACGATTTAGGAAATTGCACGATCGGCAAAATTCCTTCCGGCAAGTGCACCGGTTATCGTCGTCAAGTAAAAACTCACAATAGAGTGAGGTCGAATCCCACAAGGATTGGTTGAGTGAGCAATTCGGATTAGAAGTGTGTTCTAGTTGAGCGGAATCAAGATTTGAGATGAGAATTGCGGAATGTAAAATTGGCGGGAAAAGTAAATGACAAGAAAATTAAATGGCTGAATCTTAAATTGCATGAATTAAAGAGCAGAATGTAAATTGCTGAAATTAAAAGGGACTGGGGATGATTGCAAGAATTGAATTGCAGAATGTAAAGAGAAAGTGGAAATCAGAAATGGGGAATTCATTGGGTTTAGGAGATATTGAAATCTCCGAATCAAAACATGTAAATCTCTTCCTCAACCAATGCATTCATTGAATTTTGCTTGGCAATCTTATATGATTGGATCCCAATTCCTTGGCTCCAATGCTCTCTAAAAACAAACAAATTCCCAATCCCTTGGTTTAAATGTTCATAAGAAGAGATGATGCTTGATCACTGATTATACCACACAATTTCATGAACCACAATTTGGTAGGATTACATGTCACAATATCCATCCAAACCCCAATCCAATCCACTGTGAGAAAGCTTCTCTAGCATGAATCCTCCATTCCTTTCCCAAGGCTCCGAAGGATTCCAAGTATGAGTAGTCTCTTTCCCAAGACAACTACTCAATGGAATTAGATCGAGAAGCTTTCTAACAAAATTCAAGAGAAAAGATTGAAGAAGAAGATAAACTATTATTGATTCATTGAATTACAATAGAGCTCCCTAACCCAATGAAAGGGGGTTTAGTGAATCATAGCTCTGAATTCAATTACAAAGAAAAAGAAACTAGCTAAAAGTGAAAGTAAAAAGTCCCTTCTAACTTAACTTCTATCCTATTTATACACTTTCTATATTGAGCTTCAGTTGTGCTTCTTGGGCTTTGAGGCCTCTCCTTGCTTTCCTTTTGCCTTGGGTTTATGATCCATAATCTTGATGAGGTTGTTGATCCAGTCCTGTAACATTTATTGAGCCAACTTAGTGATAATCAAATAATGACACATGACTCAATAAATTGAGATTTCAAACTCATCAATCCTTCAGGCCCAATCCCATAAACCATGATATTCAATTGGGTTTCATACCAAAGTAAGTTTAAGTTAATAATTGTGCTCAAAGACTAACTTAAATCACAATATTTTTGGCCCAGAAACCCTTTTCAAGAGTGGCGTTTAAGTTGTAGTTTAAGCTTAAACTGCAACTTAAACGCCAGACACTTCCAGTGAGGCCATTTGTAGAAGCACGTTTAAGCTTCAGTTTAAGTTAAACTGAAGCTTAAACGTGGAAATGGAAGAATGGTAGCCCTGGAGAGTATGTAGTCGAACACGTTTAACCTCCAGTTTAAGGTTAAACTGGAGGTTAAACGTGGAAGAGGAATGAGGCATCCTGGAGGTCGAACACGTTTAACCTCCAGTTTGAGGTCAAACTGGAGGTTAAACGTGGAAAAGGGTGGAGGCATACTGGAGGTCGAACACGTTTAACCTCCAGTTTGAGGTCAAACTGGAGGTTAAACGTGGAAGCTTGGAATGGTGGCCCTGGAGGTGTCGAACACGTTTAACCTCCAGTTTGGGGTCAAACTGGAGGTTAAACGTGGAGGTGGAGAGAGCAACCCTGGAGTGAAAGAAAACGTCGAACACGTTTAAGCTCCAGTTTGAGTCAAACTGGAGCTTAAACGTGGAATGGCCCCTGGTACTCTTCCTGGTTCTGGCGTTTAACATCCAGTTTGAGGTCAAACTGGAGGTTAAACGTGGAACACCTCCCTGGGTGGCATACTCATTCTGGCGTTTAACCTCCAGTTTGAGGTCAAACTGGAGGTTAAACTTCAATCCCAGCATTTCTTATCCTTCATGATTTTGGCGTTTAAGCTCCAGTTTAGGCTTAAACTGGAACTTAAACTCCACATGTGATATTCAAGCTTCCTTTATTGATTTTGTTGCTTCCTTGCTTAGCCTCTTCTTCCCTGAAATCATCCAAACAATTGCATCAAAGTCTTGCAAAATTTCATGAGAAATCTTTCATTCATAGCATTTAAGTAATTCAACTAAAACTCATGGAATTTGCATCAAAATCATATTGTTTGGATGGTTCATTACTTTGTTCTTCATTTAACCATTTTTGGTTACTTTAAGCTCAAGAAAATGCATAAAACAACTAAAACTAACAGAAAAATGCTAGTGAAACTAGCCTATGATGCCTTGCATCAGATTCCAGGAGGTCACCCATCTAGTACTACTCTTGCCAGCACGCTTAACTGCGGAGTTCTGATAGATGTCATTAGTGCTGGTATGATCGCACCTATTAAGTATGCACACACAATTATCATAAGCATGTCTCACGACGTAGGGTAAGTCGATGCGAAGCCCTGCAGAGCCCGTGCGAGCTTATCGAAAATCAGGTCATTGAGGTTCTCTTTAACTAAACAATTCAAGATAGCGTCGTTTAAAGAACGAGGATAAGCACGACGTAAAAAAAAAAGAAAAAAAGAAAAAAAAGGTGCAACACGAGGACTTCTCAGGAGGTGACCCATCCTAGTACTACTCTCGCCCAAGCACGGTTAACTGCGGAGTTCTGATGGGATCCGGTGCATTTGTGCTGGTATGATCGCACCTATTAAAGTATGCGCACACAATTATCATAAGCATGTCTTGCGACGTAGGGTAAGTCGAGCTGCGAAACCCTGCTGGGCCCATACGAGCTTGTCGAAAATCACGTCATTGAGGCTCGCTTTAGCTAAAAAATTCAAGACAGCGTCGTTTAAAGAACGAGGGTAAGCACGACGTAAAAAAAAAAGAGGTGCAACACGAGGAATTCCCAGTAGGTCACCCATCCTAGTACTACTCTCGCCCAAGCACGCTTAACTACGGAGTTCTGATGGGATCTGGTGCATTAGTGCTGGTATGATCGCACCTATTAAAGTATGCGCACACAATTATCATAAGCATGTCTTGCGACGTAGGGTAAATCGAGCTGTGAAGACCTGTGGGGCCCGTGCGAGCTTGCCGAAAATCAGGTCATTGAAGCTCGGTTTAGCTAAACAATTCAAGATGGCGTCGTTTAAAGAACGAGGGTAAGCACGACGTAAAAAAAAAAAGAGGTGCAACACAAGGACTTCTGAGGAGGTCACCCTTCCTAGTACTACTCTCGCCCAAGCACGCTTAACTGCGGAGTTTTGATGGGATCCGGTGCATTAGTGCTGGTATGATCGCACCTATTAAAGTTTGCGCACACAATTATCATAAGCATGTCTCGCGACGTAGGGTAAGTCGAGCTGCGAAGCCCTGCAGGGCCCGTGCGAGCTTGTCGAAAATCAGGTCATTGAGGCTCGCTTTAGCTAAACTATTGAAGATAGCATCTTTAATGAACGAGGGAAAGCACGACGTAAAAAAAAAAGAGGGGCAACACGAGGACTTCCCAGTAGGTCACCCATCCTAGTACAACTCTCAACGAAGCACGCTTAACTGCGGAGTTTTGTTGGGATCCGGTGCAATAGTGCTAGTATGATTGCACCTACTAAGGTGTGCGCACTACAATTATTCATAAGCATTTGTCAGGCGATCGTAGGTAAGTCGAGGTGCGAATAGC